>NW_017534406.1:6121533-6146067 GCF_001853355.1 Bactrocera latifrons
GCGAAGTAATCTCGCACTCCCCTATGGTGAGCTCTATTTGTTCTTCTACCTTCCTGGTGCTTATGAGCAAAACTTCCGTTTTTTGCTCCGCCAGTTCCAGACTCACAGAAGAGAACCAATGGCGTAGACCATTTATGCACTCATTGCATTTGTTTCTTAGGTCGGCTAATTGTTTAGCCACTGCTACCACTATGAGATTGTCCGCATATGCTATTAGTTTCACATCTTTTGGTTGCTGCCTTCTTAGCACCTCGTCATACAAGAGGTTCCATAATAGTGGGCCTAACACTGACCCTTGGGGTACTCCATTCGAGATAGAGTAGCTCTTGGTACCTTCGTCTGTATCAAAAAGCAGCCTTCTGTTTTCAAAATACCTCAATATAATGTTTATGAGGTATTCAGGGGCACGTACTTTATCCAGGGCTTTGATTATGTGTACCCATTTTGCCGAGTTAAACGCATTCTTGACATCCAGGGTAATCAGCGCGCAGTACTTTTTTGTGCCACCTTTCCACCTTTTGCCACTTACTGCATATTTCGCAGTATCAAAAACTTCTCGTAGTGCGTCAATAGTGGATCCATTTTTTATAAAGCCGTATTGTCTCTCTGATAATCCGCCGGCTTTCTGGATGGCTAACTCCAAGCGGTTTCTTATTATGTTTTCGTACACTTTACCCATTGTGTCGAGCATACACAGTGGTCGGTACGATGAGGGTTCTTCAGGTGGTTTCTTTGGTTTTGGGAGGAGAACCAATTGCTGTATTTTCCACACGTCGAGGAATACTTCTTCCTTTATGCACGCGTTGTACATTTTAGCGAATAGTTGAGGTTTTGAGCTTATAGCTTCCTTCACGGCCCTGTTGGGTATCCCATCCAACCCAGGCGCTTTGGTGTTTTGATTTTCTTTGCTATGGCCAATAGCTCTTCTTCCGTGACTAACGGGGGTGAAACTGCAGCTTCGTTTCGGCGCTTAGCATAGGAAATCCGGTCGTGCCTCGGGAACAAAGTTTCTTCGACTTTTCCCATAAAAAAGGCATCTTTGGGTTGCTGCTGCTTATTTTTAAATCTCGACATACAGATTTTGTAAGCAGTTCCCCAAGGGTCAATGTTTGCTTCCTCACAGAGCTTCTCAAAACATGATTTTTTGCTCCGGGTAATTGCCGACTTTAGGAGCTTCTTGTGGCATTTATATTCATCTCTAAAGCGATTTTCGTTCGTTTCACTCCGGCTACGCTGTAGACGCCGTCTGTGGTATATGGGACTGATTCTTGGTAATTGTATTTATGATGTCCATTGGTTGAACGTCCAGTTAGCTGCAATGGGACAATTATCACGCCCACATTTACTTAGGTCCATATGTCCGGTTTAAGAGACAATTTTCTCAAATTATTTGAAATCAGGGTGCTTCACATTTATATTCACATATATAAAGCTTTTGAAGGTTTTGAAATTTGCTTTTTGTTTTTTAAAGTTTTTACCACATAGACATAAGCTCACTTACTTAACATGACAAACTTTCCACTCAAGTCAACATCACTCCGCCAACCACACATATTTGAGTTTATGCCAATAAATATAAAAATAATTATTTGAACGAGCAAACTGCTACTAGTCCTTAGAGAGAAACAAGCAAGTGTGCAGCTATCTTTCGTTCAATTTGTAATAAAAATTTCATAAAATTTAAGGAATGGGCTAAGTTCGAGTAACACGTATTCAGTAGTGAATAAAACACTATTTATACTCTTGCAACCAGTTTCTACATAGTATTATAGTTTTGTTCACCTAACGGTTGTACGTATCACCTAAAACTAAGAGACAAAGATATAGGGTTATGCATATATAATTGATCAGGATGACGAGAGAAGTTGAAATCCGGCTGACTGTCCGTCAGTCCAACCGCCCATCCGTGCAAGCTGTAACATGAGTAAAAATTAAGATATCTCGATGTAACTTGGTGTGTGGGTTTCTTAGTACAATAAAAACTTCGTGCTCATCCATGAGCATAATTGGACCACTGCCACTCCCATAAATTGCCATTAACTGAAACCTATAAAGTGCTACAACTAATCACTAAATTAAGATATAACACTCATATTTGGCACAGGGCATCGCAGTAGCCAGGCGCGGCCCCGTCCTCTAATAAGCTTAATGCATATCTCTTAAACAACTAAAGCTACAACAACCAAATTGTCCAGCACAAATATTATAATAACTCCTACCTATAGTGTGAAAGTGCACGAAATCGGATGAAAACCACGTTCACTCTCCATATAACGGGACTGTTCAAAACTACTAAGAAACGGCGTAAAAAATGGATGATGGGCGTGGCACCGACAAAATTTGGTTTATGGTACTTTTTTCATATTTCTCTGTCACATTGTGAAAATGAGCAAAATCCCATATAGCATAATTTTAAATTTCATTTCATTCTTTTACTTTCGAGTACTCAAATCAAGACTATAACTCATTGGATCCCAGTATCTATAGTTGACTTTTGAACAAAAATATCGGCCAATGTGTGGTATTATATATACAATTAAAATTTAGGAATTGTACTTATCTGACAATGGTATTCCTGTATGTTAAAAATGGCTTGAATCAGGTCAATACTTCCCTGAGCTCCCATATACATAATATAAAAATCTTCGAACTTTGGGGTAACTTTGTATCGCATATATCGGCCAATATATGGGTTATCCCAATCAAAATAATGGAACGTGTTTTACACATAACATTGTATCTTCGTGCCTAATACAGATAAATTTGAGGAAAAACTTCACTTACTAATAATATGTATCTAATATAAGGATTTTCGAACATCCGGCTGACTTTACTATATTTGATTGGTTTTTTAGCTTGTGGTATAGAATAAAATTGATCAAATCTGGTCGATACTATCCCAACTGCCATATTCTATATATAATGGTTTTCGTTTTTCTAGCAAACATTATGTGTCTGTGAGTATAGGAGTTATTCAGGTTGAGGTTTTACTCAATAAAATACTTCCCTGGATTTAATTTTTGCTAGTTGCAAGTAAATAGTATGGTCTGTTGTACCCGTAATAGTATTTCTCTTCAACATAATTTTGCTTTCTTCTTTATTTTACTGTGATGTTAATATTAAACTTTTGTGCTTTTTTGTACTGGTTGCTTAAAAATTACGTATGCAACTACAGCCGGCATTCATCTCTGAATGAATAAAATAATATTTGAATAAACGGTCATTAGGCAATAAATACTGCTGATATGAAAATTCACAACAAAGAAATTGTGTTGAATGTGATGAAATTCAAAATCACTTTATCAAACTATTTAACAGTAAAAAATCAATCGAAATACAAATATGCATATAAAATGGAAAAAATATATTTTGTAGATATCGATTTGAGTAACCCATTATTGTTAATAAATGTTTTTAGATAATAACACTTAGTTTGATATAGTTTGATATATTTTTATATACATAGGTGCTGGATTGTGGAATACGAATTTTGTCAATAGTTAAAATTTTCACCTGTACATATCTTTGAGGAGATTTAAGAAATATTTTCAATGATTTAAGAAATATGCTTCAACAAATGCAGTTTGTTGAGCAAAGAAGTCGCAGCAAGTTCACAATAAAAAACACACAACAATTTTCGACTTATTTTATAAACTTCAAAACGCTAATCTTGCGTTACAATCAATATAAAATAATACGTGAGTGCTTGAAATTCATAGCCACACAAGAAGTTGTTCATAGTTTTAAAGTTGAGTTACCCTGACGATTGTTTGAAAGGAATCGGGATAGAAATGGGATTATATATGCATATCAAAATAATCTAGTCTGTTCCGTTAAGGATAACTATCATATATTGATCGAATTTCACACCAGCTTTTATCATTATTCTGAGTATTTTGTTAATACGCAGGTTCATATTCGAAGTACTGGAACATGTAAGAAATGTAAATAGCTACCATAAAATCTCCTGTGAGCTGCAAAACGCGAGTTTTATTAAACACCGATTCAAGTTGTGTAAAAAATGGAAAGTAGTCACGTTCAGCTCCATGAAAAGAAATATGTTCAAAACAACATAATGTGATGTAGTTGTTTAACAAAGAGGAACCCATCATATAGTAAATTCAACGTTAAGGCTTATTCACAACGTCCGTATACGAAGCTGCTCAAATATTTTATGTAAGAGCGAATACATTAAAATTGAAATCTAATCAAATTTGGTTCATATACATAATACATAGGTTAACATATATTCTTTTATATTTAAAGTAACTGCACAAAAATCTCCATACAAATATAGATATATATCTGAAAGATATCTTAATTAAAGCAATTATTAACATATTTTTTCCTAGTTATTGAAGGAGGATATAAAGTTTGACATTGCCGGTGGCTTTAATTTCGGACAAATTTCAAAGTTTTATGTTCACTTAAAAATTCTTTGAACCTAATATTATAACTATGCGACTATAACAACTCATTTCCATGAATTCTGAGCAACATAAGTCTCACTTGAAATTGAGACTCTTAGTTGTGTGATAATTAGCGCCATTCCGATTTTGAATATTTTATGCAGGACGACGTAATCAGGTGTAACACAATAGCGCAGTCGGTACTTAGCATGGTTGCTGTTATGCTTCTTCTGAACTTCGTGCTTATGCAATTAATGCGTTATTTCCTCCATTTGACTGAACAGACGCGGAAGCAATTCTTTCTAGCCAAATGTTCCCGGATTTATCAACCCGATTACTATAAGTCAAGTGATGACAAGTTTTTCATTTAATTTGTTAGACTAGTAACTTAACTTAATGTTGATTTACAGAGCTATTTTTACAGCTGAAGTGACTAATACATATATAAATATTTATTTGTGTCAACAAAATATCTTCAGTTTGTGATATAGCAATGATTCACAAATAGTTTTTGAGAGAGATAACCATGTTCAAGTCTCTATCAAAAATGGTTCTTTAAAATGCAATGTATATGGAACAACTGAAATAACTTAGGAAAATACTGTTGGAACAATTCATTACGATAATATTTGATGTCTTCCAAGTTCTTGAGCTAAGCATTGACCAATTTTAAATTGGCTGTATTAAGCATAAAAAATAATATTGAAATTTTTTCGTTCTACTGTTGCAGCTAATTAAGACGTAAATTAAGAATTTCACCGTCTTATCGGTTCTTTTTTGAAAAAAATGTATACGAATATAATAAATATTAATAGAAAAGCATGACAAATAACAAATGAGTTCATAGTCAAAGTAAACTCTCTATATTCTTGTTGAAATGCAGCAGAATATATACTTAGAGGAAGTTTTTCTGAATCGCCCTTAGTTTAAGGCAAAAAAGCAACAATTGATGCGACTAATTAAATGTAGTAAATGCTGCTGATAATAAAGCAGAAACACCAGTGCTCATTAGCAAACTTTAATAAATTAGACAGAATTAGTTTATAATCACTTTGACTTCTCAGCCTGCTGATGTAGCATCAGACTATTTATTTACTATATAGAGATGCCGTCTTTGTGCACGTTGGCTGGTGTTACATGTGTATGTATACTTGCTCGTTTATTGCATTTGATTGAGAGTATACCACTAGATCAAATAAATAAACATACCGGTGTAGCCCGGCCGATAATGGTAACATAAGCCATCTGCATAGACTTAAGTAAACTGATGAAAGGCTGGTTTATTATTGGTATAAGTGTGAGAAATAGTACATATCTTATTTATATACAATACATTTGGTAAAAAAGGAATATTTCTTTTACGCTTGGTACCTTAAATAATAGCTTCTTAGACCCCTTTAAGACAATTGTTCTCATGATCTCACCATTGCAGCGAATGTTATACTTTTATAAGCTCATATGTATACTAGGTCGGATTAATTTAGAAGGAGCTAAACGGCGGACAAATCGCGTGTAAGTGTAATTGTGAATAATTTTGCATAAATGAATATGGGCCAACGATTTCTAAGTCTTAAATTTATTTTTTAGCGATTATAAAACTGCTTTCATTAAGTTTTGTGATGTACAAATGAAATTTAGTACATAGGTGCATTTTGGTATATAAATTGATTATTTGTCGGAATCGGACAGATCAGAGAATTAAGGCACATATCTCTTATACAACTGATTAATAAGTTTGCTTTTATTTTCCGGGGATCACGCATACGAAAAATATTTGTTATAGCTGTCCATTTTTTTAAACAGTATATGATCATAATACACCTTGTATTAAATTTTTTTGGAATATTTCCAAAACTGACGAAGAAATATTTAAAATACCTAAAATATAGAAATCGCTTTCTCCAAACGGGTTTTATACATATAATCTCATAGACAAAGGTAGCTTATTGAGAAATCTCCAAAATAGCTAGTTCCATATGCTTTGACCAGCTAAAAATGTATTTTATGAAAGCGGAATTTTAATCACAGGCTTAGGAATTCAATGATATTTGCGTGTATTTTTGAAAATTGTTTAAATCAGCAACAATGTTGTAAGCGTTAGATTGGCGTATTTACTATAATGCGCTTAACAGGGAAAAATAATATTCATAAATAAGGTCAAAAGCAAAACCACTTTGTATAAAAACGAAATAAAACAGCTACTGCAGTTTTGCTGCAATTCTGGCTTTGGTATGTTTGGCGGTAAATTTTGATGTTTTGGATAATTCACTTTCAACTACATCTATCGCTGTGTCGCTGCTAAGCTATCCAATTCTAACAAACCAATGCATATCGAAACGATTTAGAGCCGTTTTTGATATGTATTAAGTAAATAATTTCACTATCTTCCTCTTTTTACTGGCAAAAAACCGCTTGCTCGGGAATAGCCCAGTTAACAACAGCGTGGCAGTCGTTTCTTCTTTTCGCAAGGTGGCGCCAAATTGGAGATTCCAAGCGAAGCCTTGTCCTTTTCCACCTGGTCCTTCCAACGGGGTGGAGGTCTTTCAGAGCTGGAGTATTTTCCTCCATTCGGACGATATGACTTAGCCAGCGTAGCCGCTGTCTTTTAATTCGCTGAACTAGTATGTCAATGTCCTCACATATACATCGACATTTCCTTCTCAATTGCCTATTTAGTCTGAAGTAGCTCCTGTTGGCAAGAGATGTCCTGCTTTGGATTTCCATGGTGACGTTGTTGCTGGTGTTGAATCAGGTTCTTAAATATACGAAATTATATACAACTTCGAAGTTATGACGGTCAACAGTGACGTGGGTGCCTAGTCGCGATTGCGACGACTGTTTGCTTGATGAGAGGAGATATTTCGTCTTGCCATCGTTCACTATTTTCACTTTTCTGTCTTATCCATTCTGGAGAAACCAGAACTAACGGCGCGGTTGTTAAGGCCAATGATGTCAATATCATGAGCCTTCTGTCAGTTGCACCAACAACCATAACTTTTGTTGACTTTATGCTAAGCGGCTGACATTTGGTTTCTGAAAAGATACCGCCACTACACTTCTCTTACGAGTGACACTAACTTAAAGGACGGTGTGGGTAATCAACTGCAGAAGATAACGAAATACAGGGTGGGCCAAAAGAAACCAAGGGGTGTAAAAGTTTAATAACTTTTTCGTTTATTAGTTTTTTTTATTTTTTCTTTCATATTATATAATATACAAAAGGGATTTCTTTTTTACACTAAGTATGAAACATGATGTCTCTTAAATGACCGCCGTTTTCAGCTTCGCACTGATGGGCTCTATTTAGAGCATTTTCCATAACATCTTTCAAAACTTGTGGCTGTAGCGTTCGAATTTCTGCATCAATGTTTGCCTTGAGTTTAAGGATTGTCCCTGGATTGTTCACATACACTCGCTCCTTCAAATAACTCCAAAGAAAATAGTCGGGTGCTGTCAAATCTGGCGATCGCCCTCCAAAAATTTGACTTAAAAGTGCCATTGTGTCTCGGGCAGTATGGGCAGTAGCTCCGTCCTGCTGAAACCATATACCAGGTCTGTTTTAAAGAGCAGGACGTAAAAAATTTTCTATCATAAACCGATACCGCTCTCCATTTACGGTTACAGCACTTCTATCTTCATTCTTGAAGAATGACATTTTCAGATGTGATCCCACACCATACTGTACACCTGATGGGGTGTGATTGGCGTTGATGAATAGCTCTTGGATTTTGAAAACCCCAGAACCTACAGTTCTGCTTATTAACAAAGCCATTCAAATGAAAATGAGCTTCATCACTCACAATCAAATTTTTAATAAAGTTGATTTCATTTTTGGTCAACTCTTGAAATTTAACTGCAAAATTTAGACGTTGAAGTTGATCTGCGGGTTTTAATTCTTGCACCATTTGCACCTTGTATGGGTATAACTTTAAATCTTTTTTTAAAATGCGCCGTAGTGACGTACGAGACATTCCTAGCTGAGCAAAACGCCTTCTGGCAGATGTTTCTGGTGCTTCGTTAACACTTTGCTGTACTCGTTCAATATTTGAGGTAGTGCGACTTAAACGTGGTCTACCGGTTCGAAGCAAATCTGTTACGCTGCCATGTTGGTGATGACGATCAACTAAGCAACGAATMATTGCTTCAGRGGGYGAAATTCWGRCGTTAAAATGYYGACGAYATGMTCYTTGCGTTAAAATAATTGATCTCTGGTTTAAATAATAAAATTCTATTGTTCTGGTTCTCTGTTCAGTTGTGTACCTCTCCATTATAAATTCTCCAAGTGTTGTCTATATAATCTGAAAGAAAAAAAAAAAAAAATTAATAAACGAAAAAGTTATTAAACTTTTACACCCCTTGATTTCTTTTGACCCACCCTGTATATTGTCCTTAGGGCATTACTTAAAATGTTCCCAAGTTTGGTTGTCTCAAATTCTGTCACCTTTCAGTCATTTCAACTGACTCTATGAAATTTTTATACGCAATTATTATTTCTCATTCTCTACTATTTTACTATTTACTAGTCGAGAAGGCTGTCGCTAACTTAAAATCGATTCATCCACATTACCGATGTTAGCTGTTGAACGCATAAAAAATTAGGGAATTCTAATTCAAATGAAAAAAAATTTCTAATTCACATTTGCTTTCTCTTTGCGTTAGGTGTGAATAGATTATGTTCTCTTCCAACATTCTTATACTAAGTACTACTTTTTCGAATTTTTCAATCATCTTAGAACTTGAAAATATCCTCCGTCCTGGTGGCCATCAAAACCATGAATGCCCAGAAGATACACGAAGGTAAATCAGACGAATGCGGTGGTTGCGACACGATATTAGATGAAAATGTGGCGAAATGATCACGAATAACCAATGCAGTATGAACACCATGCATTATAGCACTTCTTTGTCAATAAATTCAGACATAGTAAAAATCGAAGAATTCACTTTAAGAGCCTCACAAAATGACGCATATCTTAATACTAATAAATATTTTGACGTGGAATTTAGTATAGATGTAACTAACAGTACTACCAAATTACAGAAAAAACAAATTACTGATTTTAAAAACGAAAAAGTGAATTGTCCTTCCGAAAATGTACTATGTCTAGCAAAGCCACTCCTTTGAATCGATAAGCGTTATAATTGAATGTAACTGTCTGAAAGACACATGCCTTCGCACATAAGACAGATAAATTAACATATTGATTGACTACAGAAATAACGCGGGAAGTAATTACTTCATTGATTAATCAGTATATTTCTATCATACATCTGATGCTTTTAGGAATTTAATTAAGCCCATATATTTTTATTTCGATATATTTATGTAATAAATTTATGAATATATTATAGTATAGTAATATTATAATTTTTGTTTACTCAGCATGAGTTATTATCATAGTGAAGTTATGCATATGATTCGAGTATTGTGCTGCGGCGATCATTTGAATATTTAGCATTGAGTGCTATCTATTGTACCTCGCTTTGTGATTTGTTGACGTCACACAAATTTTATTTCGAAAGCTTTCTGCCATATTTGATTGCAAATAAAACAACTTTAACACTTCAGATAGGAGTTCTTTATAATTATTAATTATACCCTGAAAAGGGTATGTTAAGTTTGCCACCATGTTTGCAACACCCAGACGGAAATGTTAGAGATCCAATCAAATATGTTTATAAATGATCAGCATGGGCCCACGTTCTTTTTCCTCACTAAAATTTCTCTCTGGCAAATGATTTTCAAATTTGCAATGGGTGAAATGTGTTTAATATGGTTGATGGGGGAAAAAGAAGATAGATGGGCAAAGGTGAGTATGTGAAGGATACGACTTACTCGGCCTTTTGAAATGTTTTAATATCTTATTGATCGTGTGTTTCTCTTCCAAATACGGCGCTTAAGTACTAAAGAGACGGTGAGATTTGACAGTTCAAGTGATATTCTTGGACGGAAGCAAATTACCATACCCTCGTAAAATGAATTCTTAAATCTTTGAACCAGTTTCTTTATATAAAGTATTAAATCTGTAGAAAACATGGTATTTTCAATTGAAAATAAGTTAAACGTTCTGTAATCCAATTTTATTGTACATAACTTTATCTTTACTCTTAATCTAGACATACTTGTAAGCTTCCATTTAGTCAATAGCGCAAATTAAGGTATTTACCGTTTGAAGAGCAGTCAAATAAATGCGGAAAGTGATACGTTCAAATAGACAATGTCAAAGAAATGGAAAAGGAATGAAAGCTTACAAGTTCACTTTGATTTTGGTAGTTGACAAACTAATGAAAATGCTTAAATATTCATATGTATATACTACAACATCTGATATGAAGTCGTTTGTTAATACCACAACAATTTTTTACAATTTTCCTTTTTCTTGCTCCAAGCTTTATAATTTCATTTATATGTATTTCCAAAATTTTCAATGAAAACAAGAAAAAGTTAGTTTTATTGTGAATGGTGGGCTCGATCTAAATAATATCTTCGAAGATAATACAATATAATGATTTTCTAATGCCCATCTATCTTCAGTAAATATTTGTCACGACTTTATACTGCTTGCACTACACTCTTTTCCTTTTAAATACTACTTAGCTTATATTACTTCTTATACAGTCTTTTACCAAGGGTATAAAAATGCAGAAAATTAGATTACTCATACGCCATGATCACTGGTTAATGTTTTTATTTTAGATATTCCATAATTTTGAAATACATGGTCTCAAAAAATTATGAACTTATAAGCTACTATTAACAAACAAGTATTGTAAATAGATATTAACATTCAACCATGTCTGTCCGTCCATGCATTCGTGCAAGCTGCAACTTTAGTAAAAATTGAGATATTTCGATGAAACTTGGTATGTGAGTTCCTTAGTACAAAAAAAAATTCGAGTTCAAAGATGGGCGTAATCGGAAGAGTGCCACGCCCATAAATCGCCATTAACCGAAAATATATAAAGTGCCATTACTGGTGATTACTGCCTTCCGACAATGTGAAAATAGATGAATTCGGAATGTAACCCCGCTCAAGGTACTGTTAAAAGCTTATAAAAGCACTATAAATCAATAACTAATTATATTATTTCACCACCGAAATGGTATAAGAGAGCTTTACGGTCCGGTGTGAAAATCGGAGGATGGGATCTTGGGACCCGACCAACCGTTTTCTAAAAAATTAAGTACTTGGCAAGCTCCTTACATTCTTATGTTACATTGTGAAAATGGATAAAATCGGACAACAACTATGACGAATGAAAACCAAGAAAAACTTTACTTCGGCTGCACCGATGCATTTCTTTTAGTAACTATGTGTTCAATTTATATGGAAGCTAATATTAAAGGCTAAATTTTCAGGGAATTTGTTTTAAGGTATATCCAAAGAAGTAATCCAATCTGAACATTTTCTTCGGAGATTACATTGTTGCCTTAAGCAGTAATCCATTGCAAATTTCTGTGAATAATTCGTGGCCCAAACTATTCACGATACATGAAACACCACGAAATTTTCGTGAAGAGAATTCATAATTAAGTAGAACTTTCGACTGTTGCTAATTAGCAACGGAATAGAAATAATGAAAAAGTTGGATTGTACCATGAGAGCATAAATATTGTATAGATGAATTGAGTGTTGTATTTATTTGGTAGGATTATGTATGTTCTCACTTGTAACTGTGGTGCGATGATATAACTGCGGAAGTTTAATAAAACCGCACCGCATGCAGCAACAAGTAAGGAAGGGCTACCTTCCTGCATTTCCGAACATTTATACTCTTGCAACTTGCAAAAATTAAAGACTGGTTGTTATATATAAAATGTATATATATATATTAGGGTGCTTTTTTTATACTATTAATTTTTTTCAGTCCCGTTACGAACTTTCCTTGAAAATACTTTAAAAAATGCCCTGAAAATTGTAGCCCTTAATATTAACATTAAGAACTGGACCAAGGCATGTAAAAATTTTCCATAGAAAATACACTACAATCGTAAGTTTTTATCTTTAAATTTCTACAGATCAGAGGTTTCTTATGGTATCGCTTTGACCTTAGACACATATTTCTCAGAATATTGTTCGCTTTTCTTTTTGAATAACGTCGTTATGATTTTTTTTTTTTAAATTTCTGCTGACCACGGAAGCCATTAATTTACTTAATTGTGACATCTTTACAATCTATTAGCCTGTTGGTTGCTTGTAGTTTCATCTTAAAAAATATTCGTACGTGGCGGTGTAAAACGCCTATAAACATTAAATACCTTGCCGTGCTTCGTCTGTTAATTCTTAGCCTTCTATTGAAAATTTCATAGATTTTTTGATATGGTAATATGTTTACATAAAACAGTTGTATTTGAAACTACTTCACGTAGTAACTCAACAATATGATATTATGTAACAATATACGTATGAATGTGAATTATGTATGAATCGTACCAAAAAATAAGCATTGCACATTGATATTTTGGAGGCGGATCTTTGTAGAACACATATTATAAAGTAAAAATAATGTGAAAGCAGGTTGCTTTTAGAAAATATTTTAAAAGTCATATGTCGGAGTAGAATTTGGCATTCCAATCATATAAATGATATTCAAATCCCATATGTACTCATGTGGATTGCATTAATTTTTTTTCAAATATGTAAAATACATACTCCCATTATAAAACTATATTATATTCATCAACTATGTTATTAACAGCAAATATTCGCGAGTTGTTGAGGACTTATGTAAATCATGAGTTGCTCCGTCCTCTTTCAACCACATGAACAGTGACTTATTATTGCATTAACTAACACCAACACTGTTGGTAACTAAAGGTGTAAATAAATACATATTCTGATTAATTTTTGAGTACAAGGTATCGGGCTACTTCATTATATATATTATTGTTGTATATATTATAACAATAGTGTTTACACCACCTATTTTTTTTTTTTTTGTACAATCCATATGCTTAAATTGAACTTCACCTGAAAGCGGAAGTATTTGTTTTGCAATTTCCATATGATACTTGCTCTCACGCTGTAAGGAGCATAATTTAAAGTACTCTGCTGCATCATTTAAGCGATGGAAATTTTGAATTTATTTTTAACTTAAGGCTGGACCTAAGCTCTTTTTATTATACTCTCGCAACAAAGTTGCTGAAGAGAGTATTATAGTTTTGTTCACATAACGGTTGTTTGTAAGTCCTAAAACTAAAAGAGTCAGATATAGGGTTATATATACCAAAGTGATCAGGGTGACKAGTAGAGTTGAAATCCGGATGTCTGTCTGTCCGTCCGTGCAAGCTGTAACTTGAGTAAAAATTGACAAAAAAAATATATCATGATGAAACTTGGAAACTTCCATAAGAAGGCCGAGTTCGAAGATGGGCAAAATCGGCCCACTGCCACGCCCACGAAATGGCGAAACCAAAAAACCTATAAAGTGTCATAACTAAGCCATAAATAAAGATATTAAAGTCAAATTTGGCACAAAGGATCGAATTAGGGAGGGTCATATTTGAACGTTATTCTTTTGGAAAGGTGGGAGTGGCCCACTTAACTCAAGCATTAATCCATGCCAAATTTCGTGAAGATACCACGTCAAACGCGAAAGTTTTCCATACAGGCCCTTGATTCCGATCGTTTGGTTTGTATGGCAGCTCAGGGTATAAATGTACGCACTTTTGTTATTGTGTGAAGGTTATCTTACATTTTAACACTTTTCAAATTGAACTGCATTGTCGGAAATCTAGAGATCCTACTTATGGCCAAAATGGCTTGCTACTTAGATTCGTTAACATATCGGACTAATATTATGAACTTTTTGGTAATAATATTTAGTTTAACTTAAACCGGATTCGGGTAATTGCATATTAGTTTTAGTGATGTTCACGCAAAAACGAAACAAATGGGTCTGGCAGTGAACGAGGGCAAGACGAAATAGCTCCTGTCATCAAACAAACAGTCGTCGCACTCGCGACTTGGCACTCACGTCACTATTGACAGTCATAACTTTGAAGTCGTAGATAATTTCTTCTATCTTGGAACCAGCGTAAGCACCACCAACAATGTCAGCCTAGAAATCCAACGCAGGATAACTTTTGACAACAGGTGCTACTTCGGACTATTGCAATTGAGAAGCAAAGTCCTCTCTCGACGAACAAACACCAAGCTCTATAAGTTACTCATTATTTCCGTCCTGCTATATGGGGCAGAAGCTTGTACGATGACAACAACTAGTGAGTCGATGTTGCGAGTTTTCCAGAGAAAAGTTCTGTGAAAGATTTATGGTCCTTTGCGCGTTGGCCGCGGCGAATATCGCATCGAAGGAACGATGAGCTGTATGAGATATATGACGAAATTGATATAGTTCAGCGAATTAAAAGACAGCAGCTACGATGGCTAGGTCATGTTGTTCGAATGGTCGAAAACACTCCAGCTCTGAAAGTATTCGACGCTGTACCCGCCTCCACTCCGTTGAGAGGACCAGGTGGAGAAGAACTTGGACTACGCTTGGAATATCCAATTGGCGCCACGTAGCGAAAAGAAGAAACGACTGGCGCTGTTGTTTACTCGGCTATAATCGCGTAAGCGGTGTCTACGCCAATTAAGAAGAAGAAGATGTTCAAACAAAACCTGAATTAGTACTTATATATTAAGAAAATTTAATAAGCAACAACAAAATAATTTTATGAAGGATTAGCAAGCAAATTACCGATTATATCAAACGTTGTTTACCAGCAAGCTCACATAAATTTCTCACCGACGAATTGACAAAATTACATGCCTATTCTTTCAATAGATTAAAGTTTCAGTCACGGCGTGCTGACTGGTGCCACTGACAATCCGTTAATCGATATGCATTTATTTGATATTCAGTACGTCAAGTTGAGAATTGTGATAAATAATTAAAATGAAGAAACTTTGTTAGCATATTTATTTTAAATATAGAAAATAAGAGGTTATTTCAGTAAATTTATATGCATTAGACGACTACTTAAATATGTGGGAGGTCGTAATTTTATGTGTGATTTTATTTCCCCCCATTAGTTCCATGCGTCGAAACTTAATGAATGTGAATTATGTAGTTACGGTTGATAAAAAGAATGGCGAATGTACATACTAGAAATTATCTGATAATAATGGGAGGAAAATTATTTGGTCCAACTTTGATGTCGAAGTGTAATTAATTCAGTAATGCATTGTAATTTCGTTTCTAATTGTATCAATATATTCAAGGTAGTCGATGAAAACAATTCGTTATGAATTTTCAATACCAAATACTGTCTAGAACCTGTTGACATTTTTATAGGATATACAGCTGGCAACAACCTGGGTTAGTGCAGGTAACCATACTGCATAATGGGCATAATGGTGTGATGTATAGACGGATCGTCATTATGGGCTTAATAAATATTTTTGATGAAATTTTTATAAAAATCCAGGTTATTATGAACTAAGTGTTTCTTGAAATAACAATTTTCGTAAATATTTATTGTTGCTTTAGGAGTTTAACTTGATTTCACTCATATTGATAGCATGTTTGATAATGAGGCGTCCGGTTACAAGGAGCACTAGCTTAAAGTTTTTTCATTTACTCAAAATAGGTTGGATCAGTGAGGCGTGCTATAACAGTTTCGTCAAATAATATAGTCTTTATCGTATTTATAATATTAATTTGTCTACAATTATCAATGAATTTTCACTGTATGTTAGCTTATAATTTTATGAAACAAACCTTACATCTTTAAGTGCTTTTTCCAAGTGATTGTAGTACAAATATATCTGTATATACACGTATACGTATAAGAATTTATTGTGCTTATCACAAGATCTGTTTATACATTCTTCCAGCCTATGTAGCTGATATACAGGGAAAAACAAGGACATACAAGGAAGTAGTGTTAATTAATATCGGTTTTAAATATTTAAAGATTTATATACAATATTGTTAAGATTTATATTTGCTATTTATTCGGTTGATGCTGTGATGATGAATGCTTTAACAGACATATCTGGAAATAATTCGCAAATTCAAATCATATGAAATTGAACCGAGTATATTCTTGAATGTTAAATGTGAACTTTATTTGTTACGGTATGCCACCAATAGATTTTCGTATGTGAAGATTAAGGTGCTTATTTTCAGAATCTTAGGTTTCGACAAAGTATCTCTGAAATCTAAACTATTACTCATCATAGTTATTAAATGGATAGCTAAATAAACGATAATCATATTAAACATGTCAGTCAATTTGTGCCCAAATGTTCGGTCGAAATGTGATAAATCGATGTTTTGGAGATGTTCAATTCCATTTCCATGAATTTCAATGAAGATTTCCGTTGATGTTTGATGAATTCACGCACAGTTTCGATAGAATTTCCTGCTACGGGATAGGCAATCATCGCCATAAACTTGTTTCATCAATTGAAACGTTTCGTTAAAAGTTTTACCAATTTTAAAACAAAATTTAATATTGGCTCTTTGTTCGAAGCTCATTTTCGCACCGATAACACAAACATACTGATGCTTTGGGGAATTTGTTATCAAAGTCAAAAGGAGTCATGTATAGTTTGAAGTTTTACTGTTGTTGTTGAATTTACGAATCGATTACAATCATGTTTAGGATTCTTTACTAGATTTTATTTTACATCGAAAATATTTGTTTTAAATATAACCTAACCAAAGCAAGTAACTATAGCAATGACATCATATCAATATCCCTAATTTTAGTGATATAAAAATAATCAAAATATAATATATAATATAAACAAATTTAAATGAGCGAATTTTAATACATACATATATACAGCACACATATCTATATATACAGATTTTATTTTCGTGTGTGTTAAACAATCCTGATTCCATTGCATACATAGTTACACTTTGAATGTGCACCTAAACATATGCTAAGAATATCATTCTAGTGTAACCTAAGTATTAAACGTAAATATTATATTTACTGTAAACAAAGTGCAATTTAGTAGAAAATGCACTTGCAAAAATCATGTGTGTGATACCATTACTGCAAAGCAATCGAATGCAAACAAGATTCCAACAATAAAACTCATGCTGCAGCTAAGTATATTGCTTTGCAAAGCCCACATAGTTGCGATTTTATGCCTGCATTATCAATAAAAAGAAGTGTTAAGAAAATAAAATAATCCATATAATGGATCGATTTAGTGTTCTTCCTGACTGAGAGTGATACGCTGGTCATATTGTGTAACTGATACAAAATCGTAGCCATTTAAATTTGTGGATAGCTGCATAGATTCATACATCTACGTAGATTTCTACTTTTAAAGAAACTATCAAGGACTAATGCGAAAGTGCTCAGTTTTCAGTTTCACATTCCATATTAAATAACCATAAAAAAAATTACGTTTAGAGAAGAGTACAAGTTAGGCAACGTTCGATAATTGAAACTTTGAACTGAAAAATCGAGTGAAATAACCCAACCACAGTTAGATTTATAATATTTTATAATAAACCACTGAATAATATAGAAATCAAAGAACGTTTCACGCTATAATACCCTTTGCAGGTTAATTTTTGTCAAAGTTTTCCATACAGGAACTTAAGTTGGTTCAGTGTATTTGTATTTCAGCTATGATATTAGTATTTAGATACTTTTTTCTTCTTGCTGAATAAAATCTCGGACTGGCTAGGCTTTATGGACAGGACGTTTTCAGCCCTTATTCACATTATGATATGCTTGTTCGCTTCCTCATTCCGCCACGATCGTTCGATTACAGAGAAGTTTGAAGATTATATGCATAAAGTTCAATTAAACTCCAAACTTATTGAGAGCTCCAATGACTGCTTCCGATAAAACGTTGCTGGATGGTCTCTCAATATCATCCATTGCAAACTCCCAACGAGCCAGGAGACAGGGACACTAAGGTTTTTTTGCAATACTCGTATCTCAATTGATATAATATAATTTGTGAAATATTTTCTTCATACATGTATGTATTAAATATTTATAGAAGTAACAGTGGGCTTACTTTTACGTATTGTTGATACGAGTACATGCATATACGCTAAGCATATTTTTATAATCTGAACAGAGTATATTAAGTTTGTCACGAAGTTTGTAACACCCAGAAGGAAGCGTCGGAGACCCTATAAACTGTATATATAAATGATCAGTTTGTTGAGCTGAGTCGATTTAGCCATGTCCGTCTGTCTGTATATATACGAATTAGTCCCTCAGTTTTTGAGATATCGTTTTGAAAATCTGCAAACGTCATTTTCTCTTCGAGAAGCTGCTCATTTGTCGCAACTGCCGATATCGGACCACTATAACATATAGCTGTCATATATACTGAACAATCGGAATCAACTTATTGTATATAAAACTTTCACATTTGATAATGTATCTTCACGAAATTTGGTATAGATTATTTTCTAAGCAAACAATGTAATGTCCGAAGAAATTGTTCAGATCGGTGAACTATAGCATATAGGTTCCATACAAACTGAACACATAGTTACTAAAAGAAAGGCACCTGTGAAGGGTATATTAGGCGCGGTACAGCTGAAGTTAAAGTTTTTTCTTGTTTGGCCTAAAATTTTTCACTTTGAACTACACTATGGGCTGTCTATAGCTTTGTGTGCAAGAAAAAACAAAGGCACAAAAGGGCAAAAATAGTAAACTATCAACTAACTGTGGTAACTGCATTCAAATACAACAAGTAGTAGTAAGGCTATCAATTAAAGCAAGAATTGACATCATCAGTAAGATTTCATGTGCAAATATTGTTGTAAGTGATCCGTTTACAAGTGGGTTAATGACAACCTGCCTTGCACAATGCCGGAAGCAGTTGACAAAATGCAGCAGACAGAAAGGAAATTCCTAATATTTCAATTATCTCGATTATAGAAATTTAGTACATGGTTGTGAAAGTTTTATTACCTTAAATTTTCACAGGAATTGAACTGTGATAATTTATAATCAATTGCAGCAATACAAAATCAACTACCTATACGGCTGCTGTAAATTTATGAAACTACTGATTTAGCAATACTTTACATTGGCGCACACTTTTTGGCTAAATCACCAAATATAATCTTTAACTTTGTTTTAACTGCTTTCTATTTTTCCAGCATTAGACCGATGTTCTTAAATTTTGCTAGTTTAAGATGGTGTCTTGTTTATAATCATTACGGTTCAACAGAACTTTCTGCTACTTTCCGAATAAACACGTCTCTGGTTAGTTGATGCAAGAGAATATTAAGCGCTTCGGGCGCACAAGACTTAGTAGTTGTTCTTTGTATTCAATTTAGTTTCAATGTGATCTGTTTAGTTTTTTAATCATGGCTATGCTTCATAAGCTTGAATAGGCCTAATGACGACCATGTGTGAGGGATGCAAAAACTATTAATATAAAACATATCTCTCCTTGAAATCCTACCTCTTGCGAACATTTATAATTTAATATTCTGTTATTTTTTAAATATTGTAAACATTATATATTAACGCGTTTGTTTACGGAAATAGACATTCTTTTGTAACTTTAGTATAGTTTTTTAGTGTTTATATGAGCAAATATTGGTACTCGAAAGCGTGTGAGTAACTTATTGAAAAGTGGAAGAGTTTGGAAAAGTTCTGTATATAGAGGAAACAAAAGCCAAATTAGCTTATCTGCAGGAACAAAACCCAGAGTATTTGATGAATGTTAATATTTCTAAAAAGACAATTATTTATGGTAACAGCTTAAAAAACTAAAATGTTTTATTATTTTTATCAGTCATATCTGGATTCGCTAGTTTCTAAGTAACACTATAACAGTTAGCCGCAAAAACTTCATTTAATTCGTGTTCAAATTTCATGAAAGCACCAAAAACACATTCACTTAATTAAGTTGGAACGAATTGTTGGAATTAAAATTGCACAATTTTTAAATTTATATTAATTCGTACGAAATATATAAAAGGAAAGAAACAGCGTAAATGTTTTACATGGCTTTGTGTAAATGTGTATTCATCTAGGCTTAATTGCAGGTTTTTATATAATTTACACAGCAGGCAATTAAATATTATATAACACGATATTATCAATAACCGCAAAGTGTTGTTAAAATGGATTAAACTTTAAGCATTAAAAGTAATTAAGTAATGCTGGAACTAAGGGATTTGCAACTGTCGACTTTCTCAGTTAACATTTTATTTATAGTCTGGTATATACCACCATGATACATTAAAGTACTTACCGTATGTTTGTTGTCAAATTATTTAGCTGGAGCAGAAATATTATAATCAATATTTTACATTAAATTAATTTAATTTTTATATATAACCATTGGTGGCGAAAAATAAATATAATGACTAAGTAGTCAATGGTTTGGCTTCAGCAGCCAGAGAATTTCGGGTTTAAATATAATTAAAAATAGGCTTGGCCACGCTTTTTGACAGTATATGAGCAAATTATGAAATACATTTTGCTAGTTGGGGTCAAATATATAAATTTCAGTCCTTCCGATTAGTTTTATAAATATTGTAGGTGTAATATTATTAATAAATTAATTTCCATTCTACCAATTGGTATTAAAATGGATAGGAATATATTAATGCAGGTTCTTTCTCACATGGATTTAAAACAGTGTATTTTCTCTGTATATAATTTGGCATATTGATTTCAATACAACTTTCAATATTCAAAACAATCAGGTGTCGATAGTATGTCTACGTATATCTGCATAAATTATTATTACTACAGGCTTTGCTTTCTATTACTAATTGTACCACCAAGACCCAACTCGTTGTCAAAATATTTTGGTTAATGCTAAAGGCAATGCTAGTTTTGCAAACGTGAAACCTGGCAGTTTTTCTCATACTAATTGCCATTTTCGTTTTCATCATATGTGACGCCAAGTCTACGTCGTTCTGTCGTCGTATTTTGTTTCTGAAAAAATATTGCCCAAACATTTACATATTCAAATTACTGGAAGCATGTAATCGCCACAGGCTGCACAAAGATGAATGTATAAAATGCATTTCTGAAGCACATGATATGACACTTGGTATAAAGTGAAGTTAGGTAGGAGATGGTCAAAAATTTATAAGGGATATAAGAACATGGTGAAAATGGCGAAAGTTGCCACTAATGCCAGAGACAAAATCAAAATTTTCTCTAGATATATGTTACAAAGTGTGTTGATAGTATATATTTGTTATCCTCATCGAAGTATGTTCGGATAGATGCCATCATTGATTCATTAAACTGGAGTACGAGTTTATTCTTATTCGCAGTAAATGAGATAACATAGTAATTGAACAGTTAAAATGTAACCCGCTGACAGAGTATCAATGTATTGTTGGTAATATAGCTACATAAAAAATTTACGTTAACAGATTTAGATGTTTTGTAAAGTGAACTAATCAGATGATATTTGAATTTGCGACATATTGAAAGTTGGGGATTTTGTGTTGGAATAATGTTATGCATCAAATTTGATTTAAATTGGTCAATGGTACCTGAAAAACATATGAAAGGTAAATTGAAAAGAAAAAAGTTATTTGGAATATAATCATGCCCTGATATTTTAATGCATTTTTGTTGTTATTTAACACCTGAATGAAACTATTTCTTACATTTCAGGCGAATACAATTTTTAGTGGATTTCTTTCTTATATAAGAGCTTTCTTTGTTTACCATACAATTTAGTCACCATCTTTTCATTGCATTGTTTTTATATATACATATGCATTTAAAAGCTTTTGCAAATCATTTTAAATTTTACTCAATGCAGTCATTTCTGGCACAGTTACAATTATGGATAACGTAATTGTATACATGCCGCTGTTCCTATTACCTTTCTATGCTCCAGTCATCCATACAACAAAATAGCATCTACTACCAACCATTATAGCTATATATTTTGCCTACGGAGGGAACTTCAACTGATACCTCATACGAGCTACACGCAACATGGCATGTCTACCATAGCAATGACATCGATTACATAATTGCTATGTTTCATATACCTCGTGGTAGTATAGTACTTAATGTGTGAGGATTGCTCAGGAAGTAAATGTAGGTAATCGTAGGTATTAATTAATTAATAAAGGTAGCTGAGATTGGCATTATTTTTTGTACTATAGATATACTAAGCTAAGTCATATTGACTCCAAGGCGGATGTTTTGGATGTAAGGTAGATTATTTTAACCACATAATTCTCCTAGTATTGAAAGCAAGAACTAAATTTTTGCTTGACAACTGTTATAGTAAATCGTAAACATTAAGCGTAAAGCGTTAGTAAAAATGTTTATGTGTTCTTTAGTATAACATAAATTCGACCACAAAGCTAATAGACTTCAAAATACATATAAAGTATGGTTATATAGTTTTGAAATAAACATCACGAAAATACATCAGCATTAGTCAAAATTATATTTATTTCTTTGTTTTTTTTCCCAATGATATTAAGCTCAGTGGTTGTGTATTTATTTTAATGCTTTTCTGGACACATGAAGTTTTATCGTTTATTCAATTTGGCAAGGAATAATTTACAAATCGTGTTAGAGATGATTGCAAAGTGTGGAGCATATTTTCAAGTAGCAACAAAGCAACTGTGAAAATATTCAAAATAATTACCAATGATTATGTAAATAGTTACATTTAAGTTGCAACAAATTGTTGGATTTAAAATTGCACAGTTTTTAAATGTATTCGCGTGAAATATATAAAAGGAAGACACTGCATAAATATTTTATGGCTCGAAAAATCCACGAATATATGGATACGGATACTATTTTGAGAAATGCATATTTATGTTAGTCGAAATACGTGTTTTTTTAACTTCTTTTTAACTTACAAAACACTAACTTAACACTTAACTTAAAAACTCACTTATCTACAGTATTTGCAATAAACAAAATTTTATGCAAATTTGTTATATGTACTATAACATTTAAGAATAATTGAAGCAAGAGAAAAGGTTTCTATTTTATTACCAATTTGCAGCTTTTGTCCTTCTTGTATTAAAACAAAGTAACAAATTTAATTATTATTTGATCAATAGTTTATTCATGCAATTTATTTCTTTATATGCTGATCTGGTATATACAAATATGAAAAATTTAAATCCTGCAATTAATTGAGTAAAACAATTGAAAATAAATTTAAAATTACTATAGAGGCTCTTTCCATCGAAGGGTTTAAAATCTTAAATAATATGATTTTGACATAAAGCTAAGCCGAATTAGCTTGTAACGGGTCTTATAAATCAGGGCTACTTATCATCGTATACATCGGCCAAAATTTTCTCACGTATCATTTTACCGAATTTGTCGTGGATTTGTCCATACAACTTCGATGTATTAGTTGGATACTCTGTGACCAATAATGTATTTAAATTAAAGACCTTTTTGCTTTAAAGGTCAATATTTTCCTTGTTTACTTAACGAAACATGTGTTTAACATAGCAGAAACAAAGCTCTTTTTATATTCCTGCTCTTCTTTTTTCTTCAATTTACGCTATAGATTGGCCAAATTAACAGCCAATTCCTCACTCATTTCAAAAAATAATATTTATTACAACGAGAAGCTAAATATATATAATAAAATACTATGGGCACAGAGTGCCCCATATCTCGTAGCGTAATATCCATATATAAAAGCCGGTACTTATAGCCAAAATTATGGCCTATGACTCTGCTTAAAATATATCCAAATTAGTCTGCTCAAGCTTCAGAAATTCAATACCAAAAAGGAGTATGAGGACTGGGTGTGCAACTCAAAGTTTTTAGGCTAAGCTGTGCGCATACACCTAACCGCCAAGTTTTTTATATTTTCTCGAAAAAGCTAACAAAACATCTTAAAACTTATAATGGATGTAGTCTACAATTTTCGTAAATATATTGGGTATGAAGGGTGTCAGCACAAGTCTCATACCAAAAAACCTGAATATCTTGCAAAAGCACCATCGCGAAAGCTAGTTGACAACGTAGCTAAGGATCCTACATATGCTCCATAAGGGAGTTCATATAAAAAACCAAACAACTAATTTAGCTTACATAACTTACCTAACCGGCCAGAGGTTTTCATACAAAGGAAAGATTTTTACTAGTTCCTCTTAGCCAAATATAACATTAAGATTATTTAATAAAGAAAATTGATATTTTTTT
>NW_017534406.1:6146183-6182561 GCF_001853355.1 Bactrocera latifrons
ATAAAAAGACAGAGCATAAGAGGATACATGACTTCTATGAACTATAACTCATACCAAATTTCGTAAAGATATATCGTAAAATAAAAAAGTTTTCCATATAAGCCTTTTATTTCGATAATTTAGTTTGGATGGAAGCTATGTGCTATAGTAAGCCGATCTGAACAGTTTCGTATATTTCATTATTATCTTAGAAAATAACCTGTGCCAACTCTTGTGAAGATACATTGTCAAATGTGAAAGTTTTCCATAAAAAACTTGAATCCGATCGTTCAGATTTTTATGGCAGCTATATGTTATAGGTGTCCGATATCTTAAAAATTGAGGGAATAGTTCGTATATATTACAGACGGACATGGCTATATCTACTCAGCTCAACATACTGATCATTTAAATATATACTTTATAGGGTCTTCGACACTTCCTTCTGGGTCTTACAAACTTCGTGGAAAACTTAATATGCCCCCTAAACATTTTACTACAAAATTTTTCGCTCTACAAAAGAAACTAAATAATCCTTGTGCACGCAGCTCAAGTTAGGCAGCAAATGGCCTGAGCATTCATACAAATGTCTTTTAAATTCTGTGTTGCTCATACGACATGGTATATATGATATATATACTATATGAATTCTTATATCATTTGTGCATAACTATTAACTGATTATTTTCGTAGAAAAACCCAATACGATCTCTTTGTAGAGCGTAAGGCTTTATAATTTTTATTTTTCAAAGTAGGTATATTTGCTTCGGATATATAGAATTTAGTGCAATAGATACAAAAACTCCATTTAAATATTTAAAATTCATACTTAAATCAAAATCATAATTTCAGTACGGTTGAAAATAAAGAGATTGTTTTCATTAAATCTTTTTTAAAATAAAATAGAGGAGTTTTGAGGAAATAACCGACACTCTAATGTAGATATAAACAAGATATATAAGATTTAAGGTTATTTCACAAAATTCATTATCGTCGCTTTTGTTTAGATTGAAAATAAAAAAATTTTAGATCTAAGAAATGTTATAACTTCGACATAAAGGTTTGTAACTTAAATTTTTAACTAATATAACTATCTCGTATACATATATATTTATATATRTATATGACTATACAGTAGTATACACTCCTGTAGATTTTGGTGTAGCTAACACATATCCCCGAATGGGGACACCCAAGGCAGATGAACTGGGAAAGGTAAATGCATTAGACGCGTAGACGATTTACTTCGCAGCACATTATGATTACTTGTCTTTACATGATTAAAAAAGGTAGGAAGTGATAAGTTCGTATGTAACCGAACTCGTAATTTTAACTTTAATCCATATATTTAATAGAAAAATGCTTGAATAGTTTTGATCTGATTTGAACAATTTTCGTGGCTCACTTTAAGCGCATTATTCGGGAAAAATTTTATCCCGATACATTCAATGATACTTGATTGCATTCTGGAAAGTGAAATAACCAGAAGGATTCTTAAACTGTGCATATGAGTGGTAGGTCGTAGTTCGATTTCGTTTGTTTTCGACCGGAATATAGAAATGTCAGGGTAACATTTGTTCGAAATTTGGCCGATATGAGGTCGAAAAGGTCCTGAGATATGGCTTTTCACCGAAATAAGAGAGGTGATCGTCATCGCCTTATATAACCCTATATCTATGTCAATTAGATTTAGGTGATACATACTACCATTAGGTGAGCAAAACTATTAAATTCTGTAGAAACATGTATAATAAAAAGATGGTGAATGAAATTTAAAAAAATGCCAAGAGTGGATGCTGGAAACGGCAGACGCTGGGGATGTTGATGAGCTACCGCCCTGATACTCGAAAACGTGCACTTATGAAGACATTAGCATTGTAATTCTTCCTCACATGTTCTCTCTGCTTTCATAGCAGACAATGCGATTCATCCAAACTTTTATTTTTTTAGGGCTTCAATAAATTCCGTATTCGGTGCTGTATATACATATGTACGTTACACATTTGCGTTTGCACCATTTATTCGCAATTATACGAAGACTCTTAGTGCAGCAAAGTCATACAATGTTAAGATAAGTATCAGTAGACAATAAAAACCAGTCACGAGAATTCAATATATCAGCTACCGCGAAAATTCTTTTTATTTATGGTATATGACAATGTACATACATATATTGCGTACAATAGGTATAGTGTGATAAAATTTTCGAATACATCATATTAATTACTAATATTTTAAAAATTCAGGGATTACATCGCAATGTCTAATTCGTCAGCTGCTATTTAGGAAGAAAGTATGAACAAATAGCTAATGATTTTCGATATAACAAATGAACAGCTTCTTACTACTGCTTTTCTTTTTTTGAGTTAAGAAATGGCATATATACACCTGTGATTCATGCTGCGTACTGCTTTTATTTCTTCTCGAAGCTTTTGTTAATTGTTCTTTTCTGCTTTTCGTTCTTTATTACGGCTATTTAAATATTTGTATAAAAATTTTTTTGCAACATATCTTTGATGTTACTACTCACACTTAAATAAGCAATAAAATAGATTACTGTTTTGACATGTATAAGATTCAGGGAGGTTTTCCCATGTTCTTACCTTCTTTATCGGAAGCTGAATTTTTTTTAAGAGCACCGTAAAAAGGTCCCTTGATCGTCGAAATCCGATCCCAAATTCAAGGGGAACATTATTATTCGTTTACATTTGAGTCACTCACCCATTTTTTTAATCTACGAACTCGTAATTTTTTTTTTCTTTTTACCAGGAAACTCGCAAACCAAGTTTCTTCAAAAATTTTCTCAAATTTCAGTTGCACGGGCGGACGTACAGATCAGCGGACGGACGGATTTAAACTTTTATCGTCATTCTGATCATTTACATACGCATAACTCTATATATATATCGATTAGGTTTAGGTGTTACATACAACCGTAGCAACAGGTCACAAGAGTATAAAAACTGCTCGAAGGAGCCCATGTACACACTTAACTGCAAGCCATCATGTATTGCTTTAAGAAGCTACAATATTTAACAGTACGGGCAGTCGTAGCAAAATTAATTAAAAATGAGATTGGGGATAATTATGAAGCAAAGGAGATAAGAATAAAGAAAACAATAAGAAGCAGGTAAATGCACCAGGATAAGAATGCTTTTAAAAAGGAGCCGTTGTTTGAGCAGAAAGCAAGTTCTGAGGTCATATCAAATTTCCAACGGTGATTATATCGCGTGCCTTCATAATCTCTACAAACATACAGCATTTCACTATTTTTAATTACAACATTCTTCTTTCTTTTGCTTCTGCAGATTCTGTTGTTACCTCCAAGTAATCAGCGGGCAATAGAGGTTTAGCAAATAATTGCTTCTGTGTGTTGTGGTTAAAAGACGCAGTTTCCAATTTCCCAAGAATGCTATTTGCTTGTTTTGTTGGGTGTTTATATATTCGTATTATTTTTGGACTATAATTGATGGTTTTGCAACATGCATGCATTACAGTGGTTAGTGAACATTTTTGCTTCGAAACTTTAAATATATTGAACTATTTTTAAGCTATTGAAATATTTTTTACTTCATGCCTTTGTTTATTTATAAATAAAAAATCCTCGTTTTAACAACATTTTCTTAGAGATCATTTAACTCAATGTAATGTCAGAAAATAAATTATTCTGAATGGAGCTAACAGCTAGAGACTTGCAATCACCTCTGAAAATACGTTCTCACATTATTTCAAATATCTATTCTACCATTTTTCAACATTTGAACTAGACGTCTTGCAACATGTTGTTCACTTAACGGTTGTACGTATCACCGAAAACTAATCGAGATAGATATAGGGTTATACGATCAGGATGACGATAAAGGTTGAAACCCGGGTGATTGTGTGGCTGTTCGTCCGTCCGTGCATGCTGTAGCTTGAGTAAAAATTGAGATATCTAGAAAAAACTTGGTACACATGTTCCTTGGACAGAAGGTACAAAGTTCGTGGATGCGACCACTGCCATGTTCACGAAACGCCATTAATCGAAAACGTAAACTAATTTTAGAAATTATACTGTAGCACAATGGATCAAAATAATAAGTGACATCTAAGGGCCATAAATGTTTAAAAAGGTGGGCGGAGTCCCATCTTCCAATATGTTATTATATACATATATCTCTAAGACCACTGAAGTTAAAATAGTAAAATTCTCTTAGAACAACTCTTACCGAAAGTGTGAAAATGGATAAAATGTGATGATATCCCTGTTCCCTCCCCATATAACGGTACTGTTAAAAAACAATTGAAAGTACAATAAATTAATAACTAAATATGGGAGAGATATTAATCTCTGCCGAAAGAAGGGGACGAAGAGACTTTAATGGAACCGCGGTCAAAATTGGACGACGGGCGTGGTACCGTCAACTTTTATGTGAAATCACAGACCGATTTCAACCAAATTTGGTACGTGACATTTCCTTATCACAGTGCGAAAATGGATGAAACGTAACTGCAATCACTCCCACGTTCTCACTTTACTACAAGTATGTGTGATAGGTTTTATTTAGGCATGTTAATAGTAGGTGATATTGGGAGAAAAGATAAAAACCACCCCAACTCCCATATGCTACGTATAATGATTTTAATTTTTCTATTATTTAATTTTTCTTTACGTGTATGAATGATGTCTATGTACCATAAAAGCAATAATGCCTACAATGCACTAGAAAGCAGTATACGAATTTTGAATCAAGTATACGAAGAAAGCGAAAGTGTCAACTAAGGAGAAAATAATCAAGCAATGTAGAAAAAGTACTTGCAAATAAAAATAATAATATTCCATACTTACAAGATACGATAATAACCAACATTTTGTTTGTTTTATCGTGCAATAAGAAATAGCCTTGGCCTTGGTACACGTATTTCTTGGCTCCATAAGAAGGTTAAGTTCGAAGATGGGAAAAACCGGCCCACTGCCACGCCCACAAAATGGCGGAAACCGAAAACCTATAAAGTGTCATAACTAAGCCATAAATAAAGATATTAAAATGAAATTTGGCACAAAGTATCGCATTAGGGAGGGGTCGTATATTTTAGGCATTTCCATAAACCTGTCTCTTATACACATCTAGATGTGTATAAGAGACAGGTGGATTCCTTTATGATGTATGGTTGTGTAAACAAAAAATGTATGGATTTTTACCACATTTTGTCCGAGTGCCACGTCCCCTATATATATTTCATCACATTATAATGACATAAACCTTCCTCTTCAAGCAATCTATCTATTAAAAAAAACCGCATCAAAATCTGTTGCTTAGTTTTCAAGATTTAAACATTTAAGGGGACATGAGGACAGAAAAAGTGACTTTGTTTTATAATATGTAGTGATATGAATTATGTATATTTGTAAATGTTTTGTTCTTGGTATCAACTTTAATTTCTTTAATTGCTCGGGCAACGTCTTGTTATTATGAGATTACTTGGGCATTACTCTGCGTATTATTTTATTAATTTTGCAACAATGAAGGTACTTGACACCTGAGCTGATTCACAAAAACGAGGGATAGAAGTTAGTCTACAATAAAACTGATTTTGCATTTCAAAATGTCTCCGAAATAGTTAAATAAATAAAATAGCCGTCATTCCAATTGAGCAATGTTGTATAGAGTACTGCGACTTTTTTGAGAATTAAAATTAAATAATGTGGCACAGAGTAATTAATTGAGTAGGTGTTTACTTAACTATAAAAACCACAAAATGTTGTATCGCTTAATAATAAAGAGTTGTTATAACGCATAGAATATATTATATGTACGATATAACTTTACATGCGGGAATGCTATAAACTCACATTGGATTTACATTTGTAGACTTCAATTTTTAGTGTAAATATTTAATCGCACATTTGTACTGAATTAAAAGGAATTTCGTTTAATATGCAAAGTCAAAACCACACTTGAGGTTTTAAAAAAATGATAGTCATGGCAAATTATATGTCCACAATGCTGTACGTGTTTGTTTAATGTCCTTTGACTATAATTTAAGCATAATAATTACGCGAGGGTGAGCTCGAAAAATATATAAAGATATTATGATTGTGTAATGAGGAAATAACATATCTACTATTACCGATTACAGTCAACAACTAACTAAACCACACTTTACACAATATTAGAACTAAACTTTATTTTTAATCAAATACAGTTTTTTAATTACAGTTTTTATAAAATTGCAGATCGCAATGATATTGAAAATATTAAATAAAAGTACAGTGCAGATTAAATTTAATTTTACAAAAATACCAAAAGTATAGAATTAAATTAAAATACTGAGGAAGCACTTTCCGCCGACGACGTCAGTTTAACTACTGAATCTTGCTTTATGTTCTCGTTGTTTTTCCCACATACCCGTCTTAGTCGAAGAAGTTGCTACCGATCTACTATATTCCCACATATATGCATACGTAAGATATTAGTTTTTAGATGTAAGTATTTGGAATCTTAACAGTGGTCTTGCAAAATTATTGTCACACCATATAGAAGCACAGCAATATCATATAATGTAGATAGAGAGATAAAGGTCAGAAAAGCTACAAAAACAATTTTGAACTAGAGTTAGTTAGTTTGCCTTCTATTGAGAGAAGTGAGGGCGAGTCAATAAATGGGCGTAATCGGATTACTGGCAGACCCACAAAACCCTATTAAACAAAAACTTATGGAAACCTTATATAATGCCAAACTCAAGCATTAAATTAAGATATAATACTGTAATTGCTAAGATCGATGAAAAAATGAACTTGGACTCGCCAATTAATTGGTTTAATGTAAATATCTCATAAACCACTTAAAATACAATATACAAATGAGTTTGGGAAAACTCACTTAAGCAGCCCAACCGATACTGTCAGCTTTCCATATAACGGTTTCGTTAAAAACTACTAAAAGCGTGATAAGTCAGAATCATTGAATTTTACTCAAAGAATGATACAAAAGGACTTAAGAGAACCCCGAGCCCAAATTGGGCGGTGGCTGTGGCGCCGCCCATACTGCAGCGAAAAGCCATATCTCAGAACCTACTCGACCGATATCGACAAAATTTTTCATATACATACTATATTATTATTTTGACATGGAAATGTTGTGCGAAAACAAACAAAATCGGACTATTTATAAGCACGCCTATTTCCTATGTAACACAATTTTAAATTCTATCTGATTTTTTCACTTTCCAGCAAGCATCAATAAATATAATATATATCAGAATAAAACTATATCGGAATAGTTCGCTTAAAATATACCACTTTGTGATAAAAAATTGTCGAAACACTGTTAAAACTATTCAGAATACCGAATATGTGGATTACAGTTCAAGTTGCGACCTTTTTATCGAAAATAAAGGTAAATTTTTGAAATATTTTATGGAAATTCAGAGAGAAAGATATGTATGTGCAAATCGGAGTGGAAAAGTCTAATTGGCAATTTGTTACAATACCTTCCTCAATCCTTCGACACCAATCGCTAAACGTCTTTTGTAATGGTACATCTCACGATCGTATGCGAGACTAATAGCAATATACAAAGTATTAACTTCGTCCGCGTTGGTAATAATATATTAAAATTTTTAACGATATGGAATTTAGTAAAGTTCGATATTACCGTTTCTATATATACCACATGTCGCCGTAACTATTAATTATATGTATGATACCGCCTCCTTATACTTACATATGGTACACACATTATCACATACCATAGCAATACTGTAAATATAAATATAATAACATAAGCATATGTATATACGTTACTACACATTACTTAATGTTCCTATTGTCTCAAAAGAATTTATAAAATGACAACTGTGATTTACTACCTTCTTAAGGAGTATTTTATACACTTTCCCATGGTATACATTTATATGAAGAAAAAAAAACAACATTTTGCTATGTAAATCCCAGCAACTTAACTCGCAGCATGCGTACTACCCGAGAATTTCATTAACCATAAAAAATGATAAATAAACAGATGGTAAATGAAATAATAAATAAGGAAGATGGGAGCAACACACGCTGGGGAAGTTTTATTAGCTATTTTATTATGAAGATTATAATTCTGGGTCACATATTTCACTTTATTTGGGGAATAATAAATTATTATGCTGTTAAGAAATTCTGAAAGTGTCAATCGCAATAATGAATTCGTCGATACTGTTTGGGAAGAGAGCATGAAGAAATTGTTAATTATCTTCCATATACTACAAATGTAACAGTTTCTTACCGCTGCATTTTCCCTCCGGACAATTAATGGTATATTTCCTTGTGTAGTTCAGGCTGTTTGTTTTTTTATTTCTTTTCGACACTTTGTTTTGTCTTTTTATGATTTTATTTTATTCCAGCAATAGTTAACATTTAAAAGAACTATGATTTTTAATCCTCAACTACAGCCTATTTTGGAACATGTCTCAGTGAAAATTACTTCTTTGAAACGTATAAGATTCAAAACCAGACTGCAGTCCATATCATTTCTGAATAAGGAGCATTCTTTGTTCTATGGCAAAAAAAATGCGCAAGCAAGATAAAATAAGTATATTGAAAAGCATTCATACGCACGGGTAGTCCCATTACATGCCGAATATTTGCACATACACATCTAGGTAGCACCAGAAAAAAGCTGTTATTACTTTAAACGAATTCCGTTATTCTGAAGAGTATTCCTTTGTAAAAAGCTTTTAAGGGTCATTGTTATTTATATAGCTTTTGTACAACATTGAACGATCTGAATCAGGTCTTTGTATGGAAAACTCTTTCATTTGACGAAATGTCTTTAAGAAATGTTTGTTGAATTTTTTCAGGTGCTCATTTCGCCTGTTTCCAACTTAGCAAAATTCTTTTCAACGGTAGATTTCCCTACGTCCAAATTCAACAGTATTTTTCCCCAAAAAGATATTCTTTATTAACACACGAAACGCTTTATGATCCATTTTTGTAACTCACAACTAAAATGATATATTTTATTAACTAATAGTTATAATCCAACTAATAGAAATCATATAGATGGTATTAGCAATATTATCTATGTATCAATCACAGTGAAGCGTGGACGGATCCTCTAGTATTATATAATACTAAGTACATACATATATATAGGGTGTCCCAAAATTAACAAAAAATATATGTTTGTCAGTAACCACGTAAAAAGCGTTGACAACCCCAAAAACAAACAAAGAGTTTAACCTTAGTAAAAATATACCGTTATCCGATATAACAACTTATTTTCATAATCAAACAGCATTTCAAAAATAGTGAACGTTTGATATCCGCAGTTCGAAAATTTCTTACAAAATCGCGATGGTGTTTTATCTTCATTAACTGTGAAAAGATTAATTGAAAAATTTTAGGTAGCAGGATCCATTGGAGAAGCCAAAGGCACTGGTTGTCCAAGACAATTTCGAAGCAGTGTTCGAGAGATGTTCTGTTATTTGTTATTTTCATTGAGATAAATTTGGTCGATATATCTATAATTGACAGAACGAAGCTATTTTTGGGACTCAGAATTATTATTGTCAGAAAAGGATTATGTCTGAATTTATATTGTATATATCACACATTGAAGTTTTGTCTTTAAGATATACCATTTTCAAATGCTTCTATGCAACATTTTCCAATTTATTCCTTATCCTCTCCGAATACTCAATAAATCAATTATGCCCTCTACGACTATTGTCCATGCTATTGTTTGATCGATGTCAGGTGTTTACTTCATGATTCTGTCGGAAAAAATAGCTATCGTTTTTCATTCTGTATGTTAGTAAAAGGTAATGCATTTTTTAAGTTTAATAATCGCGAGGTACATATATTAGGTTGTCAAAAAAATCTTGCGGTATTTTTATTGAATTTTCAATTGTTCATAAAATATTTTTTGATGACTCATGCTGCCGGTCCCTTTGGACCAATTCAACGATTTTATTGCAATTTTCGACTACAGGCCTTCCGAAGCGTAGAGCATCTTCGGCCACCTCTACACCAGAATGAAAACGTTGAAACCATCGTTGGGCGGTGGAAATGGAAACTGTATCGAGTTCGTAAACTGCACAAATTTTATTGGTGGCTTGAGATGCATTTTTGCCTTTGTCGTAGTAGTACTGTAAAATGCCGTATTTTCACTTTATTTTGCTCCATGACAATCTAACAAACACGTGTTATCGCATGAAATGAGCTTTCCAAAAACCTATAGCATGTCCCGATGAGAAGAATAGAACTGGAACTACGCGCTCTCAGCGCCAACTAGCGAAAATACCGCAAGATTTTTTTGACAATCTAATATTTCAAACATTTCATATTTGCGTGCAAAGCTTTATTCTCGTATATTTGTACCACATATGTATTGTTATTGTTATAGTTGCGTATTTATACTATACAAATTTTTCATTCTGCTGCAAAACAAAGGAATTAGGACTTAGTCACTATCGCGCCAGAAAATTAAAATTATTATTCGAAGTCATCTTTTGCAATTTGCAATTATTGGTCGAAAACAGAAAACCTTCTGCAAACTTTACAATATCAGTAAAAGTGATTTTCGTGAATTTCGCTATATGTCAGTTTCTGTGTGTAACATTACTTATTGCACAACTTGTGGCTGATTGGTTTCTGTAAATACAGAAAGTAATAGTTTTTATTATTTGCCGAAATAGGTGACTGTATCATTATTATGCCAATATAGATACCTCTATAATATCTGAAATGCGATAAGTGATAAAGTTCCAGATAAGTTTATTAATTTTAATGCAAGATGTGAAGCCTTTGATATTCATTTCTCTTGTGCTTATCCAATTGTTTCATTTAATGGCAATAAATAAAAGTTGGTTAAAATGCACATGCCATAAATATGCATAGTAATTATTGCAACCAACTGCTGAATAAGAGTGTGAGCGAAGAATAATAAAAAAGTCGCCGAGATAAAAGTTCATATGTATTTATGGCTGTGAGTATTTAATGAATTTGCGAACATTCTGAGCTCCATTGCATTTTCTTTAATTCCACAAGTTCTTTACTCTCTTATTGCAACTGTTAAATTTCATCAATGTTACTGAATATTTTATAATATATAAGCACCATTTATTTATGAATAATGTACGGTACATACATATTATATGTATATGAGACTGCATATAGAAGTTAAGTAAAGTAGTGTAAAAAATATTGTTTTCCGCACTTTTGTTACTCTTGTGCTGACCTAAGATAAGTTGCAAACTGCTACCGTTTTTCATTCCGCAATCTTCTCAAGAGGGTAGTGTTTCCACAGTGTACTTTGCTAATTCGTACACTTTTTCGGTGCTTGACCGGAAGAGGCTATCGAATTTCTAATTGAGTGGTCTTACATATTCAAAAGATCATATAGACGTCACTGGGACTCTACTACGTAGATGTCCAGGCTAAATTTTTGCCACAGAAAAACATTGCTCTGCTCCTGCCATCGCTTCATATCTTGACTCATTGCTGAATACGTCGCCTGTTAATTACTTGTGGTCATTTGTATTATAAAAGTTTTTTGTGGACTTAATATGTTGAATGCTTGTACTTATTTTTATTTTTGTGCCTTGATATTTTCTCATTCAGTGTTTTTATGCATGTGCCTCGATATGTCAAATAGAAGCGACAAACCATTGAACATAGATCTTCTATAAAAATGTTAAATTTAGAGGAATAACTATGACATACTATAAAATTGTCGTATGTTTTAAAAATTGAACTAGCTGCTATGTGTTTGAGGTGATGACCAGGAGTTGAGATCAAGTATTGTGCGATTTGCAAGACTTGGTGAAATATGCTATGTATTTGAACAGAGAAAATTTAAGTTAAGTAAAGTAAAGTTCAAATATGTTTACTTCGCATACAATTTACTTGCTTTTACCAGAGATACTGGACAATAGAAAGTATTACTTGAAAAAAAAAAAAAGGTAGTGTGGAACTTTGTCTGAAAATATGTTTTTGATGCCGAAAATGGAGCGCTCTTGTAATTGCTGCCTAATATTGAAATATTTATTATTTAATACTATTTGATAAGTTTTCTTATTTCGAAATTTTCTGATATGTATCAACCTAATGCTTCCTTCTTTTCCTTTCATCCTATTTGTATATTGTGTATAATAACATACTCAATAAATAACAATAACGAAATATAACAGTAGCACCAATATTAAAAAGTGGTGTGTGGTGTGAATACAAAATCTCCGTGCACGTGAAAATTGTCCGCAGTATTGCAACACGTGACAAGTGTTTGACGCCTCCAGTAGTAGAAAAATATGCACAAATTCGCTGTGTGGAATTCGGTATATTTTATTCATATTTTTATTAGGCAAGTACAGTCATTGGAGAATACAAAACATAACATTTTAGCTTCTCACGAATGAAAAATATTATAAGAGGACTCGGAAAGACGTCCCCAATTATATTAAAGATTCAATTCACCTGTTGTCACTCGCTTTAATGCATTCTAAGTTATAAATATAGAAGAAAGTTCAGTATACTAAAAGTGCCTTCGGAATAAAGTATATTGTGGTGACGGGCATAAAGCATTTGTAGAAAATACACTGAATTGTATACACCTGTTATTTGCTTAAAAGTTGAAATTGCTTAAGAGGAGTTAACGAATTTGTTCAAAACATTAATCAACTTATGGATCTGCTATACAATGAAGCGTATTTTGAAGATTATTGTTGAAATAAACTTATTGCCATTTATTTTAATTCTTCACTAACAACCGAAATTTAAATATTTTAATAATTAGTAAGCAAAATCTTTCTTAATTCATAAATCTCATAATATTATTAAATGTTATAGGTGAGTTTTTATTTCCACATATATTATATCCATTTCTCGATATAATTTTTAGATTTTGTTTACTAATTATTAAAATATTTAAATTTCGGTTGTTAGTGAAGAATTAAAATAAATGGCAATAAGTTTATTTATATCGAGAAATGGATGATGATGATGCAAATTAATATTACATTTTGATCAATTAAGTTATAAATTTAATAATGTTATATATGTATTTCGGACAGGCTTAAAGGTGAACGAATGAGTGCTCAAGTGATGTGTGGTATTTCGTGACGAACATGATCTCTATTGAAACGAAGGAATGAGAATTAAATCATTTGAATCGAGTTCGAGTTAGGTCGAGTAGCGATGATCCAATTATGTTGCTGTGATGTGTCACCTTTTGTATTGATGTCCTGTGTGGTGTGCTCGTGAATTGTGTGATATTTTATCCGTTAGAGTTGTGTGCATATGCAGTGTTGTCTTGTACTACCGGGGGTAGTACGTAATGATGTTTATTTGAACAGATAGATCAAAGAGTTTAGAATTTTTTTAATCTATCCAACAATTGTGCTCTTAAAGAAATGGACTTACTCTTTTTGTGTGTTTAAAATTATTTTTTAATAAAGTAACGGCATTTCTCTTTTAAGTAGTTCATTACTAATATAATTTCTTCACATGTTTTATCGCTGCTCTGTTCTGTTATAAATATTAGCGCTTACACATTATAGTTACTAAGTAAAATCAAATCAACTTCAAAATTAAGGTAAATATTTGTTTGTGAAATTTACTTCTGCACATTTGGTTAACCAATTTGAAGAAGTTTTATTATGCCTGTTTACAACAGGCCCCGTGGAATAGAATTCAAGTGATAGAAAGTCTAAGGAACAAAGTGAGGCACATATATATACTTGCCTCACTTTGTTTCTTAGACTGGTACGAACTTTGTGGGTTTTAGTCTTTCGGCTAGATGAGTAGTTGCATAAATAACTGTAAATCCATATCAAAGTAATTGGTTCTTGATTTGAAATAGTTAGCTTTGAATCGCTGATGACTTGTTTGATCAAATAATAAAATCACTCCATAAATTTATAAAGTAATATACGAATAAAAATTTTTTGCTTGTTTATAAATGGAGATAATATTACTCATACGACATGTATACCAGTTACAATATTTTGTAAATCCAATCCCTGGTTTAAGTCTCATAATTTATTTTGACATCGAAACCACTTCATATTCTTTTATAAGAGCTTAACAAAATACATATTTAAAAGTTCTCTTCTAACTAATTTGGTTAAGTATGAAACATTGTCACAAAGGAGACAGGAGCTTTCAATTTAAGCATTCGCCAGGAAATTAAATAGCTTTGACCATTTGACTTGTCGTTGGAATAACTGACTAGGATATTAAATATTAATATATAATATGGTTCTAATGTTACTTGAGTGCCTCATATTTTATATTTCCTTATTAGTTTACTTTGCCTTTGCTAATTTCTTACATTGTAACAAAAATATTTTGTCGATTTCAAAGTAGTTCCTACTGTCAAATAGCTTTCTAGTCCTCGAGCAAATTTTCATAACCACTGTTTGGGATATCCTTCAGCTCCTTCAGCGAAGTTTATTTTATCCATGAATGAAGGATCAGTATTTGCACGATCAAGCATGTTCAAAGATACTTGTTTACTGTATTCTTCTTCGAAGAAAATTCGGCTTTATCTTACGAATTGAGCAAGAACGAGTTTCATATCTTTATTATACTTATACTTGCTTGGTGGCTTGGTGAAATATATGTTGCTAGAGAGATCGCTGGAGAGCTCGACATCTCACAAAAAAAAAAAAAAAAAAAAAAAAAAAAAAAAAAAAAAAAAAAAAAAAAAAAAACGATAACATCGGTTGCACCAACGCTAAATACCCTTCACGGGTGCATTTCTGTTATTAACCTGTCTCTTATACACATCTAGATGTGTATAAGAGACAGGATGTACCCAACGCTAAATACCCTTCACGGGTGCATTTCTGTTATTAACTATGTGTTTAGTTTATATGAAGCTACATATATGCTTTGGTAACCATAGTAATCCGTTCTGAACAATTTTTATGGAGATTATATTGTTWCCTTAAACAGTAATCCATGCCAAATTTCGTGAAGATACCACGTCAAATGCCAAAGTTTTCCATACAGGCCCTTGATTCCTATCGTTCGGTTTATATTTCACCTGTATGCTATAGTGAGCCGATCTGAACAATTTCTTCGAAGATTACATTGTTGCCTCAAAAAATTATTTATACAAAATTTCGTGAATATATTTGTCAAATGTGAAAATTTTCCATACATAAACTTGATTCCGATCGTGCAGTTTGCATAGCAGCAATGTTGTGGTTGTTGTTTTAACGGTTATCAGTCCCCGTTGGTATGATGGGGGTTATCAGTGTTGTCGTCGATGTCATTTAACGGGAGGCCCAGGAAACGTGCTGTTTCGACGGGGTCGGACCAAAGGGAAAAGGGCATTACATGGGTGGGGTTGTTTGGGCATGCCAAGAGGTGGTCAGTGTCATGCGGAGCTATATGTTATAGTGCTCCGATATCGGTAGTTCCAACAAATGAGCAGCTTCTTGAAGAGAAAATGACATTTGCAAAATTTCAAAAGGATATCTTAACAAGTAAGGAAGGGCTAAGCTCGGGTGTCACCGAACATTTTATACTCTCGCATGACAAGTTTCATCAAGATATCTCAATTTTTACTCAAGTTACAGCTTTCACGGACGGACGGACGGACAGAAAGACATCCGGATTTCAACTCTATGTCTGTAAAAGACGGTATAAGAATAAGACAATAGGCATCGGATTGCCCACCTGCTAGACTAATATCAACGAGATTTACTGCGGAATATAATATTTGTATGGATACAACATATGTCACTTTGAGAAAATCATTTTGTACTCTCGCAATAATCAATTCAGGGAAAATATTTTTTTTTTGCAAAACTAACTCTTATTTCTAATACAGAATAGGCGGCGTAACATTAATTTTTCTAGATTCGTAAAAGAAGAGCTGAGTACACACAAACATGATTCAAATTTTAACAAAGACCAGTTTAATGAATGTATATCCTGCTATAATCCTAGTAAAGCCAAAAATTAAATGACTAAGCCTGAGAAATTTGTAATTTCTTGAAGGAAACGTCGGAGACCGTGTAAARTATTTATAAAAATTACCAACATGACGAACTGAGGCGATTAATTATGCCTGTCTATCCGTCCGTTTATATATACGCAAAGTTGTCCCTCAGTTATAAAGATATTGATCTGAAATTTTCAATTGTCCTTTCCTCCCAAAAAAGTTACTCAATTGACCGACCACAACAGCATAAAGAAGTTGAACGATCAGAATCAAGAGCTTCATTGGCAGCTTTTGTATTTGTGACATACCCTTCATCGAACTTTTCAGTAACTCTGTTAATCTTGCCATGCTTTCTGCGCCGTACAGATTTAAAAACAAAAATTGAGAAAAATTATAACGTTTAGCTAAATGAAGCTCAAGTAAATTTATTTAGCTTTACTGTATTCATACTTCCTTGTTATTGTTCAGCGGAAATATAATATATTAAACGTGCAAGAGTTTTCCTGAAAAATGCACAATCAACCTTATTCATAGGCGTATGCAGACCACAAGGGGAGCAGTTAGTTGGAAATGTAATAAATTGCTGGCTTTCATAAACTCATTTAAATGGTCGATTTACATTTTCGTATACATAGTAGTTTCGTCTACGATGAGTCTCTATAGATATCAGTCACGTTACTTATCGTAATTATCCTGCAAGTTTTGTTGTTGTATTGCTAACTAACTCAATCGATTTATTTAAATATTGTTTATACGTTGTTGTTGTTCAAGAAATTTACTTGGCTGATATATAACAATATATAATAATAAGACCATGAAATATATAAACAGTTGCATTCATTTCAATTGGTTGAATTAGATTTAAATATATAAACCCGATTCATAATTTCAAACTATGATGTACTTCAAATTGTGATATGCGGAAATATGCGTTATTATTGTCTGATTTTTTTAACTTTCGCACTGTGACTGAAGAATGCAAATGTGACTTTTCGGATAAAAATTAAAATGGTTGAGTGGTTGCTGATGTATAGGATACCATTTAAGGGTGAGAGCAACCACGCCCACTGTTTCGTTATTTTATGGTTGTGTGGGGACTCGACGTAATGAAAATGCGATTTCATTCATTTTCGCACTATATAAATAGGTGTCAAAAGATAAATTTCGTATAGTTATTGAGTTATTTGCACTTAACTTATAAGGTGGCGCGGTCAATCTCACCTTTAAACATTTTCAGATGATCTCAGTATTGGGAGTCCTGTACCAAATTACACTTTTTTATTCTAATTTGGAACTTAGTTAACACATTTTATTAATTGTTGATTTACGGTATTTAGAGAGCGTGACCATATTCATATATCGCCCATTTTCATTACTAACCACTTATGGTGGCACTGGAGACTTTTATAAGCTTCTGCTATTTAAACTATACTGAATTTTACTTAATCTTCTAGAATGCTAAAATTAAATAAAAATACAGGTAAATTAAATATAAAATGATATTAATTTCGGTAAATATTTCAACTGTCAGGGTTGAAAGTACAATATTGTATTTACACATACAAACATTACACCAATTCTATTCGATGTTCTCTGTTATGAGTAAGCACATATCAGTAATAACTTCAATAAGTCTCTTTAAGTCTGTTCTTGGCATTTAGTAAAAAACATCGTATCAATTTGTTTGCAAAATTTCAGCACATTACATTCCAAGATAAATAAGGAAGGAATATACATTGTTGCAATTTTGAACGCTCTTGAACTCTTGATTGACATACTTTTTGGCGAATAGCGAAGTTAAATGTTTTTCCAGGTTTAATACATTAAGAAAGCAATGTTTGGTTTTACATTTAACTTTGAATGAATATCAATAAGAAAACTTAGTAATTTTTTAACATATTTTTAAATTTTAAAATATTGGAAAAAGGAATATATTTATTAAAACAACTTTAACAAACATCTATCAACTACCAAGGTTACTGATGGAAAGATATACATTTCCATCTGTATCAAGATATTTCGTTTAGACATGTGCCTTCTATTTCTTTGAGAATATTTATACTCGTCTGTAGGAAGTGTAGATATGTATTTCGTACAAAAACAATACTAAGCGCTAACAGAGCTGGTTCGTCAACATTGTCGGCTGGTAATACTTTCTTCATTTTTTCTTTGCGGGTGTATACTGTTTATATTGATATTTATATGAAACAACAATAGTACTGTACATATTAAATTATTTACCACCTGAGTGCATATATAATTTCCATCATAATGAAACACAACGCTCATTTCTCTTTTACCCCATTAATCGTTGGACAAAAGATGTAATTTCTTTAATTGTTCCTCTATTCAAGCAAATTAGCTACATTCAAAAATTACTTAACTTCCTCACTTCCCATCAGGAACCTCTGCAATTTCGCTGTGTAGCCTACGCGCTTGTTTGCGATAAAATATACAAAGGTCTGCTAAGGAGTTAGCAGTCTTAATTAAACACATAAATCTATATATCTACATTTCACTAGTTTTTCAAAATAAAATTACTAACTGGTGTACATAGCGTATGAGTAACTTTATTGATAAATATCTAATGAAATATGCAGTGATTTCAAATTGCAAGACACTTCATCGTAAATCGAGCAGTTTTCAAAATTTTACTCACAACCTGAACCAAGTTTTTTAAGAGCGATGTAATAAATCAAAGTTTTGTTTCCTAGGCCTAGGAAAGTTTAAGTGTTCCAAGTGTTACAAACAACTATTAGGTCTTCCTGGCCCTTTATAATCAATTTCCAAAAATCATAATCCAGCTTTAATTCAAAATCACTTTATATCATTTTTCATTAATTAAAAGGAGTTGTTAATAAAAAATTAATCATATCGACACAACGCCTCTCGTTGTTACCAACCACTTGCTCGGGATACGTTGCCAGTTTATATGGCAGCCATATGCTATAACGATTCGACCTGAATAGTTTCTGCGGAGCCTTAGTTAATAAGTCAAGCCAAAAACTGAGATATTTGTTCACATAAATAAATATAGACGAATGAGCATGCGGACGTGACTGCTGTAAATCGTGGCAAACTTTATATAATTAACTTAATCAGAATATAAGAAATAAGGTTTTTGGTTACATAATTTCAAAAGCCAACTCTACGACTTGCTTAATAGTCCGAGAGAATTCAATTACCAAACCTAATAACTTCATTTATATTAAGAGGGCTTATAAAACTGTAAAATCGTTTGTTTTGTTTTTATGTAATGTTGAATATTATATTTTATTAAACTACTATAAAAGAAGTTGTTATGAGTTAAAAATTATCTAATTCGCAAATTTTGGGACATTTTTAAAATTCTTTAATAATCCCAGAAATAGCGTAAGGGTTAAATATTATATATTGTATTAAGCTTAAATTATTGAAAACCTTTCTTTTACCTACTTTTAATGGTATGACAATTTTACAATAGATGGCGTTCGAACCCATGTTTACAATCCCAATATATAGAATTAGTCAAAAGTAGTGTATTCAAATTATTTTAATCAGTCTCTAATAATTACGACAAATTGAATTTACAAGCTACCAATCAACCGTGCAACAGTATTCACTTGCAGCCATTATGCACTTGTGCCTTTATTGTACCGGTTTTCAACAATAAATGCTAATTTAAGACTATAATTGCATTAATATCATATTCTTCAAGAAATTTCTACTCAAAAACGAAATTTCATTAGACCTCAATGTGGAATACAAGAACAACCAATGTGTGTAAATATTGTCACATTACGGTTTGCTGAGTTGCTTTGATGGTAAAGGGCTCTTATGTGTCGTGCTGTTAACAAGAAAGTTAAAAAAACCTCAGGTAATGTTTACCAACATACTGCTGCAGATTATAATACTTTTATTCACCTAATGACTGTTTCTTACAGATAAACCTGATCGTCACCTGAAAGGCAAAATAACGTATCATCAAAAAATTCGAAATTGAGGGTCTTATTGGTTACGATTCACTACTTCAAAATACATACATAATATTACATATGTTCACCATATACTGGTTCTGCGCTCAGATATGAACCAGTTTTAAACAATATTAAATTTTTTTCACTCATGTTCCATTTTATTTCGTGCTGCATTCCTGCCACTGAAAATTTCCAAAAATGTTGTTACGTTATTTGGCATTTCAGGTGACGATATACATAGAGCTATTAGTATGTGCATTAATGATCAGAATGGAAAAACATTTTGAATATGATTTAGTCAATAAAGAGAACGCTTTTATATAGGCTAATTGTTAAATGATGAGACGAATTGGTTGTTTACCCTCGTCTACATTATACTTGTTACCAATATCCAAAATAATTCATGAGGTATGGCTTGGGATAAGTATTACAACAGTATGATAAGCTTTTGATTGTGAAATTTACTGATTTACACGTGAAGCTTTTAACTTCTCGGTGTACTTATGGTAACGGATGAAGTTATTTATTTTGGTACTAGTTTGACGTGGAAAGCTTACTATATGAGTAGTACCTGTCAACTATAGCACCTATACTATTTTTCCTTTCACATTATAAAGCAAAAAGTGGTAACCTAGACTGGGATATCTGTTTAAATGTAACATAAAAAATTTGGAATTTAGAAGCAATAAATTAATATAAGAGCTTGGAAACCTTCATAATGGAGATCTATGAAAATAAGGTGCCCGATGTCTAATCTTTGATTTAAGCTAATCTTAAATTTTGACAATCTCTAAGAGCAACAGCAGATTTAAAATCTGTTTTGTGATATTGCTACATTTGTATCAATTATAAATTATTTCAACTATGTTCTAAAGTTTTTTTCTTCTAAAATTGAAGGCATGAGCTGGATTGACAGCAATACACGGTGGAAACGATATATCATTCGTTTTACCATGATATCCTCCAATGACGTAATATTTATATTTGAATTTCAGAATATAGGTCCTTAAAAACATCTTTGTTAATTATAGTATTGAAATTACTGGAAAATTAAACATATAAACATCATCAACTTTCAATGGGGTATAATAATTTGTTGTCGACTTATATGAAATATGCTATAAATAACCAAGGTGGGACCTTCGAAAAAATTAAAAAAAAAAAAAATGTATTTATTGTTTACATATAGTATACACGTCTTTCATACTTGTACAATATAATATTAAATTCCATTAGAATACCTCTCTTTACAATATACATATAAGTTAATATTGGAAAAATACATAATTTGCATAAACTGTGTACTCAAAGCATGGATGAGTTAGTTAAAAATGGCCAAAATCGTACCCTAACCCCAGATATCTAAAGTGATAGCCTATTTACATATGGCTAATGTTATAAGAATATGCTCCACATTTCCCTTTGAAATTCTTCTTTGTTTTAAGTTGTCACGTGAGAGATAGGTGCTTGCATATTTAACACAACAAACTTCTCATTTAACAACACAGATCCGGCTTGATGAATGTTGTCCGAACTTACCTTTCATTCAATTTGGAATATAAATTTCACAAAATTTAGCAATTAACTAAATTGTAATAGTTTTCCAGTATTTCCATAATCTGAGCAAACATTTAGTAGCTTTTCGCAAATCGATCAATTAAGCTGGTATAAATAGTCAAGCAAAATAAATTATATTATGTGGGTCGGTGCTTTTTACAAACGTCAGAACTGTCAAACAGATAAAACATTTTGTTGGTATTAATATTGACAGTGTTCAATACCCTTTCTCTTCAATTGAATTTCATTTCTTTCTTTACTCTATTGTGCTCGTAATATTAAACGTTAAACCCTTATAAATGTTGACTGACATTTTTATGCAGCTATAGATGTAACTTCATCTACCACTCTCTTAAACGCTGCTAACTATTAGACATATGTCATTAAATACAAATATGAATATAGAAATAGTATCTCCATAAATAATGTTCAGCAAATATGATGTGTGGTTAGCAACTATATTGTAATATACAATACAAAAGTGCTGAAGTGTGAAGTATGGATTTTGTAAATTTTTTAACTTTTCCCATGTAAATGTTTTTGAAGTGATTTAGCCTATTGTTAATTTTGGCTTTACTAAAGAATGGCACCAATTGCCAATGCCAATTCGAATTCGAAGAGTTTGATTGTCACATCTATAAAAAGAAATGTTATAACTCAGCCATTTTATAATCTACACAAATAATTTATAGATTAATACAGGTAGCAGCTGTTATGGCATACATATACCTACTGGTCCTTATAATAAAATAAAACTAAAGTTATTAAATATTATGGAAATATTTTTATTAAGTTTGTGGGGTAGTCAAAATATTTAGTCAGCTTTATCCATTTTTGAAAAATGGTTCCTTATATCATTACGACTATATGTGAACATTTGCACTTTGCTTTTCATTTATTCAGTATAAAATGTTGTAAGTTAAACTGTGGCGCATTCACGAAGATATGCACAACATTTTTTCGAAGCAATATTAACATTGGGCATGGTGTCAGAGTTGTCAAAATTGTTAGCTTGAAGACGTTCGATGTCACAAACGCTGTCACAACCGGTATTACCAGTAAAAAAGGACAGGAGTCAAACAAAAAGTAACAGGAGTCAACTGTCGAGGAACAAGTATATTTTCATATTTTTATATAACATAAATATACATAAGGTGTCACTAACTATTTACATAAGATTAGGCAATTTTAGGGCTTATATGTTCAATGTTAAAGCTTTAAGAATTATTTTATGCAGTGGCACTTACGTAAAAATATATAACTTATGTAAGATCAATCGGAAATATATCGTAGGGATATTTGCATAAAACCGAATAAAAAAGGACTTAAATTTTTTTTTATGGTTTAATAGGGACGCTACAAAAGTAACCATATTTTTGCGCTCATTTGACATTCAAATTCAGTAAGGTTTTTAAACTTAGAAAGAATACACATTGACTTTTATCCAAGATTGAAAGTGGTATATGTACATTAAGGGAATTATGGAAAACTGCAATAGTCATAAGAAAAATATGTTCAGTATATTTTACAAACAAGCGATTTACAACAGTAATGGAACAGTGAAATATTTCGTTGCTGCTTAACGTGCAGCCCTCAAATCGTGGGTACTTACAGCTTGACTTATTAACTGTTGTTGTTGTTTGGAAAATATATGTATATGATGCTTCCGAGGAGAAGTTTTAAAGTTGAACATCCACCAAAAGTTTTTGGTTGTAGTAAGTATATTTAATTTATATACTATACTATATATTACATATTTTGAAATTTATCTCATCGGACATCTAGTTATGAGCTCATATTTATTTAAACTTCCTATATCACCTGCCTCAAAGGCGGACTGTGTAAGTCAAATAAAATTAACAAAACAAAAACAAAAAATACTCAACTCACTTTTTTCATTGTTCTTGTCTCATTGGCAACAGCCAGAAGTTCTACTTAATTATTTACATTCTCTTAAAGCGTCGAAAAGCTCGTGTATCACGCATGGGTTATTAAAACCTTGGAAAGAAGTCGCCAATTGGAGTCGTCTTGTTGATTTTTCCATTTTTTATGCGAGTACATGCACTCCCTTGTCATTAATACCTGTTGCAGTATTGTCTTATAATTTTTAAAGAGTTTGCTGTATCTCTCTTTCTCTGCCTCTCTTCTTCCCTCTTATAATAATTATGCACCGAATAAATTTTGACAATTTCAAATGTCATCCAGTAATTTTGATCGTCGAACTAATTTGTTATTGAAAAGTCATAATTACTTAACGGTTACAATGGAAAATGTCTCAATCATTTGTGTGCTGTTTTGGCATAAAGATGTAGAATTATTATAAAAATAATTGTCTTCAATTTTGTTAAAATAATACTAATTCGCCGAAATATACGATATTAAGTCATCGGAAAGTAGGAAAAGGGCATACTACTATTGGAGAGGCATCCCCTTCGGGTTCATATATGTATTTCATAGCAAACAAGTAAATTCGTCTAAAGCAAATATTATAAGAACTTCTACCGACAGTATGGAAATAGATGATAATCCCGCTCAATTTTCCACCGAGATGGTATGAGAGAACTTAAAGAGTCAGAGTCATAATTGGAAAATGGGTATGCCGTCGTCCTCCATTCGATGAAATCATATATCTCTGAACTCAATAAAATTTAATACGTGACATTCTTTTGACATATTTATGCTATAGCGCAAAACGCCAATGAGCGAAATCGGGCAACAACCACGTCTACTTCTAATATAACACAATTCTAAATTTCATTTGCTTCTTTCAAATATAATTCAAATATAATTAATACAACGAGATAAAAACTTGCAGAAAAAGTTTTTTGGATGGATGTCACCCAATTGTCAACAAATGTCTACATTGAACCAAAAGTCTTCAAGATCCTAAGTACCGAATATGTGGATCTCAGTTTCTATAGTTGACTTTTGATCGAAAATGTCGGTAAGGTATGCGATATATAGTACAATTGGATTACAGTGAGAATCCTTTACTAATAAGAGTAACTCTGTGTACCCAAGATGGGTTGAAACGGGCCAATACTTCCCCTAGCCCCCATATACCTAGTATAAAATTTTTCGACCTTTCGGGTGACTTAATATCGCATATATCGGTCAATATGTGAATTACCTTAATAAATTTAAGAGAACGTGTTTTTTTAAACCAGTGCATATTTGTGCTTAAGGGGTTACATGCTAACTCGCTATATACTTTCAGCAATGATGTTTGTACTACCAAATAAGCTGAAAAAGTTTGCACTTAACCTAAATGCATTTCTGTTGCAGCTCGTTTAAGGATAAAGCACTTGACTGCCGTTGCTCCTCTTCCATGTTCATGTAATAAACACCATTTGGTAGCATCTTCTGCTAAACGTTATGTATGAATAACATTATGTCTTCCAGTTGTGAAAGCGAAAAATGTTTTAAATGATAACTATATTTCGTACGTGCAACATGCAACAGCAGGCTATGTTTGCCATAAAAAAAACACGTTTGCATGTAGTTCACTTTTTGTATTCAGTTGCTTTGTATAGTTAAGTAAAGAATATTTGTACCTTGATATCGCAAGAGTATTTGGTCTTGTATGTGGCAACATTCATTTTTGGTATGCATCCTGTGTGACCATCTTCAAAATCTGACGGATTAATTCGCGAATATGCAGACAGACAATTGAAAATATTTAAATTAAATTATTCTAAGTGGATCTCCAACTTTTGATGACATCTCGTACATTGATAAAACAAAAGTTGTGAGTTTTTTAAATTAAGTTAATTACTCGGTTCTAAATAGATGTGGTCCCTTAATTCTTCACCAGAAATACGGCAAAATACTGAAACGTTTTTCTGCTTTTAATGTTTTATAAACGCGACTTTAACATTATGTGTGTTTACCGTTATCAGTTACCACAAAAATGCAAGAAAGTTTTTAAATATGTGACACATTAAACTTTTTTTGGACCAAATGCCAAAATAATCCACTTTATCAAAATGTCACAAAACTGTCATACATAGCATAAAGGCATGTGGAATTCATGAAATTATGAAATATAACGCTATGGCTATACATGCTGATTCTCATAAGAATTGTATAATTCTAAAAGATATAAATTATTTCAATGCTAAAACTATTAAAGTATGCCCTTCATTCTCTATTTTATCCAGTAAATTGTAAAAAGCACTTTCACAAATTTCCACTTTCTTACCTTAAAATATTACACACCTGCTTTGTGCTTCAAAAATTGAACTTTTAGCATTTCACAATTAAGTGTTTTTATATGCATACAGCCACATGCATTAATCAAAGCCAAGGCTCCGCTACATAGTTTACAAATAATAATCATAACTTGTGAAAGGCGCTCGCACCATCATTTACGCCAGACCTTTGCAATCATAATACTCATACGACAAGCAGAAAAACTCAATGTTCAATGCGTAGTAGTTACAGCACGTTAGGAAGAAGAAGGTGTTTACTGTATGGAAACAGAATGTAGTGACTATTATAGAACACACATTCGACTACAATTTTTATGTGACATATCCATATACATATACGTACACTTGAGTCTAACATATGTACATAAGCTGTAATTTAATTTTTATAGAAATACTTTCGACGTACATATATGGTCCTGTAAAAAAACAGGTAAATTTGTATATGAAAAATAATATATTACGAAGTTGTTTTTTATCTCTGCACTTTTTTGTCGGTTACTGTCTGTAACTGTACATTTTCAATTGAGTATATTTTTCACACTTTCCATTGATTTTACTTTATGTTAAGATTCGAATAGAATTTTTAGTTTTTATATCCTGTATATCTTACCGCAATGTTTTTAATACTAATAAGGAAACGTCAGAGACTTTATAAACTATACATGATATAATATATGTACATGATTAGGGTGATCAGCTAAGCCGACTCTCATTCTTAATACTCATTTGCCGCAACGTTATCGGACCAAACAAACGATAATCTAACGGATTTGACGAAATATTTTCTAGAAATTTGGCATGAATTATTGTTTATCGCAATAATAATATCTTTATTTTTATTCAGATCAGATCACTACAGCATACAGCTGCCATACAAACTGATCGATGAAAGTAAAGAATTTTTTGAATTTGTAATTATTGTGATATTATTGCTTCTTTGGCTACACCGAAGCTATGGTATTGTTAGGATGGTATGGATGGTATGGCAGCCATATGTTGGAGTGATTCGATCTGAACAATTACCTTGTCAAGTAAATATTAGTCGGGAATAATTATTTTTTTATTTGTACAGAGTCAGCTATCTCGATCAATTCTTTCTACGAACATATAGCACTAAGTATTTTCTCACCTTGAATTTTCGTCTGCAACAGAAAGTTTATAGCTGTGAAGTTCAGATATAACAACAGAGTATATTCATACAAAAATATATAATCACCTCTCATACTTATGAAACATTGTTGATTTGTACATTTAGGACTTTCTTAAGCAGGTGTCTTCTGCTAACTTAAACTTCTTAGTGGAGCCAAACGTTTTGATAACGCTGTCCTCTGGGAGTACAGCCAGTGATTTTCGCCACATAGGTTCTTCATGTATTGGGAAGAGATTACTTTACCTCTGCTAAAACATTTCAGTTGTCATTTGGAGCAGTGTGTATTTGGAAACTTGACCAATTACTAGTTGAAGCTGTATAAAGTCCAGTAATCAATTTCGATTTTGTCTAAAAAGAATATGTTGAGTTCTTTTGTAATATTTTGTTTTCACAACGCTTGAAAGTTGTTCAGCGGTTTCAATCTTTGTGAGTTGCGGGAGTATACAATTTTTATTTATACCCGAACTAACTTGTCCTAAGTAAAGGTTTCTTAAATTTTCCTAAATTTAAAGGTAGAAAATATATATTTAATTTATGAGCTTTTAAGTAAAATATAATATACATATGTATGTGTATGAAAGCAATTAGCGATATATCCCTGCTTGTATGTTTTATTGTAAAAATAAAAATTATATCTCTTCTAGGAATTTGTGCTTATTCATTCATGCTTACACTTATTTTTCACCTAAATACTATCAAACAATCTCAGCATTAAATTTTATGTATAATATATTATAAAAATTATTTTGATGTTGATGTATTTGGGGGAGAACGAAGGTGAAAGTGTATGCTTATTATGCTCATTAAAGTCGAAAAATCATCAAAGGAGCTGTTCAACTATTTGATTGCCAACGTTCATGAATAATTAAAAAGTGAAGCCAGGGTTTTACTGTTAAACTTGTTAGAATATATGTATGTATATTTGAAGGATCGAGAATCACTAAGAATTTGTAACACTCTGCTATAAGTAGTGGGTTAAGAAGACCTTACTAAAAGCATTAATTTACACTACAAAGTAGTAAAAAAGTGAGAACAGCGAAAGTAATTTTATAATTTATTCACATGTACTTATTTAAAATGTATGTAGTAGGAGATCCTGGGGAAATCTTGTAATGGTATTAATGTATACTATATATTATGTGTAGGAGCATAGTCAATAATTATATCCTACACAGGGTATATTAAGTTTGCCACGAAGTTTGTAACACCCAGCAGGAAATGTCAGTAAGAGTGACAAGCTATTTGGTTTCGTTTGTATGGTTTATACAAAAATTAGTTTCTCAGCTATTGAGTTATTGATCTGATATTTCACATCCATTCTTTTCTTAATAAGAAGCTGCTCATTTGCTGGAACTGCCGATATCGCACCATTAAAGTATATAGCTACTGAATGATCGAAATGAAGTGCTTGTATAAAAAGCATTTTCATTTGAAAAGATTTCTCCAAGAATATATAAATATCGTTGATAAAAATGTGATTCTGAGCTAAGCAGTTCTAAAAATAATTCTATTAGGCAAAACTAGTATTTTTGAATACCTTTTCTAATTTAGCCACGCGTTATAGAAGTTCGAAACTGCTTAAATCACCAGTAATGTTGTAAGTGTTGGGTTTGCATTATTAATGCACTAACCAGGGAATACAATGTACACAAACAGCTCCATTTGGTATAGTACAGGGTGACCGTATTATTTTTTTTCTACTGTATAGAAAATTTTATATTATGTATTTAATTAGTTTTAAAAATTATGGATCGTACATGACCTATGTGCTCACCCACGTACATGCAACACCTAATTAGAAAATTATTCAATGCGGCCTGTAGGGTTGAAGTCGGGATTGCCTCATTTATCGATTAATTGACTGCTTTAATTCAGTCCAATTTTTGCGGTTTGTCTTGTAAATCTCTTGCTTGATATAACTCCATAATACAAATGACTGGTGCTAACCGGTCAGGTGACCTTTGCGGGCAGCGGAAGATAAAAATTCTTGGTTTGTTCGTTATAGCTCCAAATAGAACGGTCTGGCTGCCAGCGCGATTTCCAAGCACTGAAGGCGTCACGGAAGGCATTCTCCGGAATGGACTTGAGAGCCGAGGAGCATGATGCTTGGATTCCCTCTGTCGTCTCAAAATACTTGTCTTTCATTGACCTTTTCAGGCAAGGGAACAAAAAAGTCCGGGGATACCCGAAATTAAGTTATTCAAAACTTGGGGATCACTTTCACCCATGTTCAAATTTTCTTGGCAAACATCCACTCGTCGCAATTTCACGCACACCTTGCGCATATTCAAGTGCCATAATGTCATAAAACACAGATTTTGGTAAATTTAACATCTGAGCAATTAAACAAACACTTATACGACGGTTTGAGTTCAAAACTTTCCGATCATTGTCACATTGTCGGTGTTTGTCGAAGACTCAGCATGGCCTTCATCAGCGACTTCTTTCCGGCCCTCCAAAAAGGCCTGTGCCACCGAAACACACCATCAAAAAATGTAAATTAATTTTCTGCCTTATATTGCTAATATTTCTACTTCAGTTAATAAATATAACACAAAACATGCGTGATGCTGGTGTAAGTATACCAGAACTAAATATAAATAAATCTGTCCAAATATAAAATATTAATTGCCCAAAGCTTCTGTATTTTTTAGTCTCGTTTATTCATTTGTTAATACGAGAAAGTCGAAAGCTTCAAATTCCCTGGATCAAGTATTGAATAACGCGGTACTAAATAATAAGGCAGTTGCTATCATTTTAATTACTTTTAGCATTGATAGCTCAATCCATTTTAACAAACCTTTATGGTTATTGAAAATATCATGTTATATAATATGTTATAAATGAAATAAAACGTGTAACTAAGCCGACATGAATACACATTTACAAAAAACTGTTCAAGCAGTTCCTTACCTTTTGTATATTAGGTTGTCAAAAAAGTCTTACGGTATTTTCGCTAGTTGGCGCTGAGAGCGCGTAGTTCTAGTTTTATTCGTCGCATCGGATCATGCTATACTTTTTTGGAAAGCTTATTTCACGTCGTTTCTTTTAAGTCGTTCGAGAGTTATAGCGTCGTAAACGTGGAGCAAAATAAAGAGAAATACATATTTTACAGTACTATTACGGTAAAGGCAAAAATGTATCTCAAACCGCCAATGAAATTTGTGCAGTTTATGGACCAGACACAGTCTCCATTTCCACCGCACAACGATGATTTCAACGTTTTCGTTCTGGTGTAGAGGTGGTCGAAGATGCGCTACGCTCCGGAAGGCCTGTCGTCGAAAATTGCGATAAAATCGCTGAATTAGTCGAAAGAGGCCGGCATAGTAGCAACCGTAGCATCGGTCAAGAGCTGGGCATGAGTCATCAAACAAAATTTTATGAACAATTCAAAATTCAATGGAACTTTTTTGACAACCTAATATATTACTCGAAGTAATGCAGATTTAAGAAGCTTGCAATTGTATTTCCAACAATCTGTTGCATCTAAATTAAGTGAATGTTTTTTTCGTGTTTTCATGAAATTTGAACATGAATTGAATGAAGTATTTGTGGCTTACACTAAGTGCTACTTGTGATTTTTACACAAATAGTGTAACGTTGCTTAGGGACAAGCGCATCCAGAAATGACAACTAAAGTCTATGTTAAACAATAAAAATATAAAAGTGGAATAAAAGACTTTGTTGTAAATAAAAACTGTAGCATTGAAACTCTACCCTTATGAGAAATAGTATCAGGACTAAATCATTTTATATCGATCTTGGACATTTGTGTCAACATTAACCCAACAAAATATTTGTAGAGATGTGTTTGCATCCCAAACTTATTCTCAACTGAAAATTTCACTTTTTGAGCCGAATTCTCGACATTTGTGTGAAATTTTACTTTTCTTTTTTAATTCCAAGAAAATCCCTTTACTGAGGCTGACACATACATAGATAATACTATTACTCTACTACTACCATCTATGTATATGATTTCTTTTAGGTATTAAAAAAATGTAGAATTTTTGTAAAGCAACTTGTGTTAGTTTACAAATACATGGATTATAAAGCATTTCGTATGTTAATTAAGCATTGCTTTTTGATGGAATATGGGAAAACACTTTTGGACCGTTTTTATACAATAAAGGCTTAAATTTCAAAAGTCTAAGATCGACATAACGATAAAACGATTTAATCGACCAGTGCTTGTCTCTAGGGTACATCTATTGGAAAACGGCGGAAGCAAATTTGTAGACCTAATATATCGGGTGATTTTTTAAGAGCTTGATAACTTTTTTAAAAAAAAAAACGCATAAAATTTGCAAAATCTCATCGGTTTATTTGAAACGTTAGATTGGTTCATGACATTTACTTTTTGAAGATAATTTCATTTAAATGTTGACCGCGGCTGCGTCTTAGGTGGTCCATTCGGAAAGTCNCGGAGGGTGCCATTGGAAGCGGCCACTGTCATTGCAACTGCAGATGTAAGCAACTGATGTGTTGTTGCAAAAAAAAAAAAAAAAAAAATTATAATTAAAAAAAAACCACGGAAGCAAATTTGTAGACCTAATACATTAATAAAAAGTTCAAGTTAGTAAGTCAGTTGCATATTCTAGACTGCAAAACAATAATAATCCATAATAATTTAGTAAAGAAACAATTAAAAATCCTTTATTTTTCAAGTCTTGTACACTAAATATTGACTCTGTAAAAATATTAATATTTATCAAATACTCAGTTCTTTGATTTTGCAGAGAGGGTACTTTTTTACAAAATTTTTCCAAACTCTTTCAGTTTACAATAAGTTACTCATACGCTTTGTAGTACCATCGTTTGCTTTGAACATGGAATCAGAAGCCAAAGTTATAAATGTTTGTCTATTTCATTCAACGTATATATAATATTTGGAACATTAAATATATGGCAGAAAAGAAAATTATAAATTTTCGCAAGAGGAATCTTACCAATCTTTTGTATTAATGAATTTTTATCATACTATCCCTACAGTTAGTATAGGGAAGTACAGTTAGTATAGGGAAGGTCTGTGGGAATAAATAAAATAATTACGGGGGATTGAGAAAACAACCATTTACACGGCTAGCCAGGCGGCATTGCTGATGCTATCGACGTCACCGATTAATTCCAACGTAATCCACAATTGCAGAAAGCCTTTGAGCTCATAGGCATGTGAACTCTATTCTCAGTCTCTGGGAGGATTTTCGGCAACGATTAGCAGATAAGTTGACCAGGTAGGAGCTTCCTTAAATGAGTCCGAAGGTAAGTTGATACCATGGCTGTTCAAATGCGAAACAACAATGTCGTTAGGTATAGATACTTAGACTACGTGGTTTATACTATGCACCGACTAAACATGGATCCACTGCTAGACACCAGACTCCAAGGAACGCGGCGAAGAAAAGTTCTGCATTAATACGTAGCGATTTATATCATCCCGTCACCCTTCCGAATTGAGTCGAATTAACCTAAGAATTGCAGGCTCATTTATCATATTCCTCAGCTTTGGTTCTGTGCGATATCTTCTCTTCGAGCCTAAAAAAGTTATTTAACTGTAGAAGAAGTTCAAGTCGATTAAAAATGCTTTCGCCACCACGGGCTGCCTTCGTATTTCAATTCTTAGGTAGACAATTCAAGTCATAAGCCGCATTAATTATAAGTCTTCACACATCACCTCCAACCAACCTTCTCAAAGGGTATCTTGTAGATTAATTACGTGGTAGTTGGATCAGTTCACGTAATTTTAATCGGTTTTATAGCTCCAACTGACTATAGTACCGGTAAGAGTTTATGTACTCTACCGACTATTCGTTGGTGCGTTCGAACGGCTTAACACTTCGTTTATCTTCAAATGGGGATTGAATGTTTTGTAGCCGCTTTATTGGTATTCGAGTTTCTTTGTAGTCGGTTAATGATTACGATCATGATTGGGAAAAACCTTAGAGTACCTGTCATTTGATATTAGTCGTGCCAATTCCTGCTTACGATCTTACTTTCGGCGTTACTCAATGTTATGTCAATTTGGATTTCGAGAGATTTGCGGCAAAAAGTTTGATAAGCTGCGCTATGAATTAGCTTTTGCACCATTTATATGAAGTAAACATTTTTGAATCGTCTCCTTGAAATGGAAATATACACTTTGGAATCTCAAAAAATGTGTTTTTTTGCTCATATGTCGAATGTGAATATATTTGCAAGTATTCTACGAAAACTTATTCGGCAAATAGGTTCGGAGGCATGCGCGTATTTGTAAGGAAACAACTTTTTAAAATTGGGTTTCACTTTAAGCGAGTGTTTTCTCGAAACGAATTCCAACTTTGTTAATACATTTTTGATAATAATTTAGAATTGTAAGCCACTCTGAATGGTTTTTTGGCTCACAAAAAAGACTCGTAAAGCAAAATTTTGCCAAAAACTACAACTTTGATTAATCTTACGATCATTACATGTACTCATTTATCGTTAAATTTTTATTAAAGGTTTTTGATTAAAGATAATTTTCAGCAGAGAGATCTTTCCCACTGCCAAATACATTGTTTCGGAGATTCTACTAGAGATCTGCTCTGGCATCAAGAGAATCCAAAATGTTTCAAAATGAATCAACGATTATTAAAGTACTAACAGCTCTGCAAATGTAGACTACTAGTTTAGATCATATTAGATTAGATTAGTAGTGTTATTTATTTGTTGTATAAATGTCTATTAAAATGAAAAAAGTTTTTTTTTCTCATTTGAACGTGGATTTAACCCCTTGAAGTTTTCAAGTGTATCAGTGGTGATCCGAATTCTTTTTCCGTCAAGAATTATTTATGTAGCTTAAGTTATATCTTTATATTCTGTATTAAATACGTCTTTTTATAACTGTAGCAATATATAACTCCGTAATTGTGACTTTTTCTTTTACATTTTTCCATTCGTACTTTCATTGCAGGAATTGATCAACACACTTCATCACGTCCAGCTATCGTTTAGCCATGCATATGGTTCAAATATCGCTGTCGACTTTTTCGGTGAGTTCAACTCTTTGACTTACGTCGTCGGCACATATTTCCTGTGCTTGTCGTACAAGGGCACTGTTTTCTTCGAGATGATACGCGAATGAACAAAATTATGAAAAAAGTGTATAACATATTCAGCTTATGCATACCATCAAAAGCTCATACACACATGCATACAAAATGGAGCATTGATAAACTGTTTAAACAATACGGCATCACCATTGATGTAAAATATAAGTGTAGTTCATTGCTGTAATTAGGCAAACGACAACAACAAAAGAAGAGAATGTTGAAACAATTTTGAAGCTAGTTATTTAAACACTTTTATTGGCAGTTTTCAACAGTGAAAAATCGTGGAAATTTTAATTTTATATTAGGCGATAAATGTAACTCTGTATGATTAGTATTAATTCTATATATTATTTTGGTTCTAATTTAATTAGCTGCGCTGCCTTTTACATAAAAACATACATATATAAACTTTCTAGCTCTAGCGTTATCCTGATCGAAAACAAAGCTTTTCTTTAATAATTAAGATCTTTTTTTTATTGCTTGCTTTTATTTCATTAGCTGTTGACAGTAAAATGTAGAATCAATCGTTCTATTGGGCTGGAGCCGCTCATAGTGGATGATTCTTTTCCAATCTCACCAAATACTCAGCATAACCCTGGCTTTGCGAACATTTGTTGAGCTTCACCACGCTTCAACCAAGATTTTTTTCGTCGGATTTAATCCACTTTTCGCCTCCTATTACCATTCGCTTCAGAAATATGTAGTTCGATTTCATTTCCGGAAAGAATCACGTTAATTCGGTTCATTCAATTTTTCACATACAATTTGTATAATATCCAAGCATCGATCTTTTTTTTGAAGCCAGCCATTTTTAAGTGGTGCAAAACTATTTGATGATGAATGTTAAGTTCCTTAACGGCGTCATGGCTGCTTATATGACTGTCCTGGTCAATCTTTTCCATAATTCCTACGACTTTTTCAACGAAAGGTCGACCAGAATGTGGTGCATCTTTCACATCGAAATTTTCAGAACGACCCACTGTCGTGCTTCACGTACTGATGCAGTATCGCCTCCGTAAACTTCATACATTTTCTTGGTGGCTTGCACGGCATTCTTCTCTTCTTTTATACAAACATTTCAAAATATTGCGAATTTCTTCATTATTTTCACTCATTTTTGAACAGCTGTAACTTTTTTCAACTTCCCCGAATTTTTTATTTTTTTGTTAAAATAAAGCTTAAAATCTTACCTTTCCAACACTATCTTGCATAGCACAATGAAAATACTATTTCGATTACCCAATATATATAATTCATAGAACCTCCGATCTTTGCCTCTGGGTGTCACAAACTTTGTAACAAACTTAGTATACCCTGTTTGAAGTATAAAAATGCTGCGTCCAAAATGGCATGATTGTGTTACGAAAGTATTTTGAATATTGTTTTTGTCATGTTCATGTCTAAGAGCTTAAAAAGCATCAGGTCAATTGAAATGTTATAACATATTTAATACTAAGTTAATATATATAAAAACGAACGATTTATAAAAGAAATTCATGTATTATCGTCAACACGTGAAAAGCAACTTAAATAAATATTTAATAGTTCAATTACAACTAATWAAAAGTCGTTTTTTTAATTCCTGCGAGAAGAAAGGAAGTGAGCGTAAGTATAACCAACAAACAAAAAATACTCACAAGTACTGCCGATCCTCTGGCATACATAGTAACACAACATCTGCAAGTAAATTAAAATATAAACGAAAAGCGTGTCCCAAAGTTAGGGACTAAGGAATAATGCAATAAAGACAGTAGAACAAAACAAAAAGCAAAAAACCGTTGCACTTTTAAAAATATTAAAATCATTAAAATCGAATAAGATTTACCGCAAATACGAAAAAAGCACTATTTTCTTCGTTTATTCCAATTTTCCAAAAACTCTTTTTCAATCCCTTCAGTTTGACAGCAAAATTATCAAAATACCAAAATTTCGAAGAATCTCCTTTTTCTTTCAATTTGCCAAAACTCTGCTCAAATTCCTTTAATTTGTCACCAAAATCCTCAAAATCGGTTAAAATTGTCCCAAATTACTAAAAACGTACAATTCTCTTCATTTCATTAAATTTTCCAAAACTTCATTTGAATGCCGTCATTTTGACACAAAAATTATCAAAATCAGTTAAAAACTTTCAAAACTACGAAGAATTGCCTTTTTCTTACATTTTCCAAAACTCCTTTCAAACCCCTTTAATTTAGGATCAATTTCAGCAAAATTAGTTAAGACATGTAGAAATTACGAAAAAACAGACTTTTCTCCGTTTTTATAATTTTCCAAAAAAACTCCTCTTCAGTCCCGTCAATTTGACAGCAAAATCATTAAAATCGGTTAAGATTTGCCGAAATTACGAAAAAATACAATCTGGTCACCCACAGCCACACGGCGGCGCATCCAAAATTTGCATTTCACCAAATGGCCAATTTGCACCAGGCACCCAGAATCGCCCAGTAGGTAGCTGCCGCAAAAAAATATTTTTTCTGTAGCCTACCTCAAAGGCGCAGTATGAACTGCGTTACCACATATGCAGGATAACCG
>NW_017534406.1:6184071-6198948 GCF_001853355.1 Bactrocera latifrons
CCTACTGGGCGATTCTGGGTGCCTGGTGCAAATTGGCCATTTGGTGAAATGCAAATTTTGGATGCGCCGCCGTGTGGCTGTGGGTGACCAGATTATATTTTTTCTTAATTTCGGCAAATCTTAGCCGATTTAAATGATTTTGGTGTCAAATTGACGGGACTGAAGAGGAGTTTTGGAAAATTGGAAGAACTGAACAAAATAGCGATTTTTAGTAAACTCGGTAATTCTTAACCGATTTTGAAGATTTTGGCGTCAAATTGAAGGGATTGAAATGTAGTTTTGGAAAATTTTACAAAATGAAAAATAAAATTCCTTAATTCGTAAATTCGACAAATCTTAACCGATTTTAATGATTTTGGTATCAAAATAAAGGGACTGAAGTGGAGTTTTGGAGAATTGGACAAAATGAAAAATAAAATTCCTGAACTCGTAAATTCGACAAATCTTAACCGATTTAATGATTTTGGTGTCAAAATAATGGGACTGAAGTGGAGTTTTGGAAAATTGGACAAAATGAAAAATAAAATTCCTAAATTCGTAAATTCGACAATTCTTAACCGNGGTGTCAAAATAATGGGACTGAAGTGGAGTTTTGGAAAATTGGACAAAATGAAAAATAAAATTCCTAAATTCGTAAATTCGACAATTCTTAACCGGTTTTGATGATTTTGGTGGCAAATGACAGGTATTTGAGAAGAATTTCCGAAAATTGTATCATTTATTAAAATGTAAAAATATAAAGGAAAAGAAATTGAAAAACTAGGGAAAATTTGTAAAAATAATATTATGTTACAAGAGATAGTTAAATAAAAACATGTTTTGTTTTATTTCAATAATTTTTAATTTGACATACGATATATTTAGTTATTTTTCCCAAAAAATGAATGATTTCTATGAAAGGAGTTAATTTTTGTTATCTTACATTTTATTTAGTAATTTTATGAATATCTTTCGACTGTTTCACTACATTTTGTTTAACTTTTATTTTTATATTTTTTATTTAAATTATATTTTGATTACAATTAAAAATAGAGATGTGCATATGCAATGAATAATGAAGCGCAGCAACTGTGAAGAGTTAGTAAACCCGGGCATGGGATGACGATACGTTAGGCTGAGATTCTCATATGTCAATGCCGCAAACCTTGTAAGCGCACGAGTGTAATACACTTAACTTCCAAGTATTTTGGTGGTAATAATTTTGCTGGTAGGCTCTCGTTTGTCAACACAGTATTCTCGACGTTATATTGTTCTACGAATGTGTATACGGAGTCGATCAGAACTTCTAAATGTCAACGCCAATGCTTGCGAAGCTACCTGCAATATGCGGAAAAATGTGTCTGTTGTAAAGTATACATATGTAAAATATATATGAAACGTATAACTATTCTGTATATAAAATAATTTTTGAATTAAAAAATCTTAAGCGACTAGAAGGGGCAATTCATAAACACATAAAGTATACAATCTCGGCTTCTAGTGACTGTTAAGAGGTCACCATTGAAATCTTACAATTTTAAGTGGTATTCTAGTCTAATAATAAAAATAAATCGTTTTTTTTAATATTGTTAAAATTTAACTATTCAAGAATATTCCTGTAGACATGTTTATTTCTATAACACAAACTATTTCCAGATTTCCAGACTTAAAAACAATTCGTGCATCGACACGCACAGTCATTCAATCGTTTTTAGTTTTACACTCCCTTTGTGAAATAAAAGCTTTATTCCTTAAAGTATTCCCCGGGCTTTGATTTTTTTTTTTGCAAGTGGAGAGTGTATAAAATTATTGGTTTCACCAAAGGTTAGTTCGTCATTATTTGTTTGGAAATAATTGAATACCTTCATATTATTACTTTGTCATAAATCAAGCACAGATTGACTGATAAAATTGTATTAGTTGGCCGAAAAGATATAGAGTTCGCGTGCTATAGAGTTAGGTGACAATATTTGATATAACTGACATACTATTATACATACATAAAATCATATTTTTGGGTTTGCTTGTGAAGTAGTTTTAAACACAATTCCTTTCTGTATATCTACTACTATTTCAAAAAACGTATAAAAATTTTCGTTAAAAAATTTAGAAGTTGCCATAATATGATATTTAATGTTATACTGCTACAAGAAATGCAAATATTTTTTGTGAATAATAATACAGGCAGCCAACTGGCTAATAGATGATAAAGGTGTCACAATTATTAAATTAATGGCTCTAATCAATATAATCATACACACGTTTTTCGCGCTATTGTGTGTACATCAAAGGAGAAAGAGGATGACAAAGGAAAAATTGGCACGCTCATTACATTATCCATCGCGCTGTTTTCTTTAATTTTTTATTTTTGATTATCTTAGGAGTTAACCAATTTTTATTAAACGAAGTACTCTGTGTAAGTACCGATCAACAATATAAATGTAAGTTTAGATGTATTTTTGAAAATTTATTAAGTTCTGACTAACTACTAACGTAATGTTCTATACATGAAGATTTCACAAATCGACTAAAATTTTACATTTAAATTCATAAACCACGCAGAAGTTATTTCAATTATTATTACTTTTGCTGCTGAATAGGTAATTGAAAGTAAATCATTGATTTCAAAACGGCCAAAATGTTAATAATTTAGGTTCATTGAATGGAAATAAAATACGAATATTAAATGAAAGTTTCGGTCAATATTCGAAATGTTCAGCTTGAAACTATATAAATATTTTTCGAAAACCTTTTTATATTATTTAACTAGAATTGAGCGAAAAGAAATTCACATACGTCAACATTTTATATTATATTGTTTGAATGGAAAGTAATAGGACTGAGTCGATTAAAACCAATTTATTGAACCAACCGTTAGAATTCTTTAAAAATTTTCAAAAGAGGCTCCGTCTGCGTCGATGCAGCAATGCCAGCGCGATTTCCAAGCATTGAAGGCGTCACGGAAGGCATTCTCCGTAATAACCTTGAGAGCCGAGGTTCATGCTGCTTGGATTCCCTCTGTCGTCTCAAAATACCTGTCTTTCATTGACCTTTTCAGGAAAGTCCGTGAGGCCATATCTGGGCTGTAGGGTGGCTGCGGAAGTGTTGGGATGTAGGCCTTGGCAAGAAAGGTGGTGTGAGCCGGGGCATTGTCGTAGTGCAACTTTAAATCGGCTGCGATGTCTGGTCGGATCCAATTGACGCTTTGTGTGAGTCTCTTCAAGACTTCCACGTAAAATTGGTGTTGACGGTTTGTCCATGAAGAACCAATGAGAAAATGTTTGTCCTGACTCTCCAGGTGTTCGGATACAACAGACCAGCCGTTCGTTCTGTTTATATCATAAGAAATACGTTCCCTAACTCGCGCACGCTCCGACGTATAGTCGGCTTGCAAGAAAATCAGTCCTATTACTTTCCGGACATATCCTGTATTGTAGCAACTCAAACTATAACACTGTAACAGAGACTGTAACTGTTATGTAATTCACTCATAATCTGCGTTTTATTGTAAATGTAACTTAAAAACATGTTTATAATTTCGTATTGAATTATAAACTTTATGCAAATATATTTAGTTCTATGACATATTACATGTTTAAACATATATGGTACATATACTCGTTCCACGTATTCTATACATAAAATAATGTTACTCATACAACTCATCGCAACCACACATTTTGGCATAACTTTGAGTATTCTACCAAACGAACTTAGTATTTTTGAATTTTGAATTTTCGAACGATTCGTGTTACTAGACGATAATAATAATTTTAGTTCAGTTAAGAAGATACAGCGTATTCATACAAGTTCAAATTTAATGATTTTATGAGTCCATATTTACGTGGAATGTGGCGTATTCCTATATATTTGTACATGCTAAAAACATTCACATTGAATGAGCTGCACTGAAGTCTACCAGAACTGCGGCATGCAGGTAAACGTAACTGCAATCATTTTCAACACTTATGTACATACATTAAACACTTCTTGATAGTTGTTTGCTGGTTATTTGTGGTTTTTCCATACTTATAAGCCCAATTTTGTTGTACTTTATAAGATTTATGGCTGGGTATTGAGGCTAATAGTTTAGTATTTACTAGTTAGTAAGCTGCAGTAATATCCTGACTTGGGTTATGACTACCGTTTGCTGTCATAGAAAAAAAAAATAAAAATTTTAACGAGCTGTTAAACACCCAGAACTTTTCAATTCGAATAGCTTACTCTGTTTGTAGCATAAATTGGAGCGTAAAACTGTCTGACATTATATGAATGCTGTAAGCATTGGAAAATGTAGTATTTTGGCATGTATAGGTTTGGAGTATACTGTGCTTATAAATGTAGTTTTCAAAATTCCAGTCCTGGCAAAATAGACAATCAAGGTTACAAAAATTTACAACAAGCTAAATGCTGGTAGATATGTTCAAATCCATCGTTCCATTATGTAAAAAGTATACTCGAGGTCAGAGATCAAACAAAACTTATTTCACAATTTTTATTATTATCTTAGATGTGCATTTTCCCCAATTTTTGAATCGTTTGAACCAGGATTAGGAACATCTTTCATCAGCTGAAATTAGGATAGAAATATCATTAGTTTTTAAAGACTCAGTGGTTGATTGTGACCATGCCAAGATATTTACCAACTCTAGCTAGTATAGATATAAAAGTTAATAATCTTCCTTGTTTGTGTGTCAATTACAAAAAAATTAATGATTTCACTTTTCGGTATGCAAATCAAGAAGCAATTAATATAACGAGATAAAACTTTGCAGAAATAATGCCTTGAAATATGTTCTCTTATGATCAGATCCGAATCAGACGAAAGCTGTTGAATGTCCGAATACATGGACCTAATATTCTATAGTTGACATTCGACCGAAAATATCCGTCAATGTGTGATATATGTAATTGAAATTCCTAGCCCATCCTTCCCTAATATGAATATGTCTATATGTAAAAAACGAGTTGAATCTGGTCAATACTTCCCTTAGCTTCCATATACCTAATAGCTATAAAGTTTTCGGAAATTGTAGTTGACTTTATACTGCATACATCTGTCAATGTGTGAGTAATCTCAGCTGAAATGAAAGGGCGTGTTTTATTCATAACAGTGGCAAAAATGGATAAAATGAGGCGAAAACTATATAACTAATGTAAGGATTTTCGAACAATGATACCTTGATAAAACCCAAGGATAATTTTGTAAGTCTGTGGCATATTGCTTGTTTCTCCAATATAAATAAATTAATATCAAATTATGCAAGTTATTCACGATTTCAGTGTCAATCTTTCGCAACATCTTTCATCAGCTGAAATTTCATAGTTTTATATTTTTGCAAGATTCAAAAGTATAAATGTTCGGAAATACAGGAAGGTGATTATTAAACTTATTAAACTTCCGCAGTTATATCATCGCACCACAGTTGCAAGTGGGATCACACATAATCCTACCAAATAAATACAACACTCAATTCACCTATACACCATTTATGCTCTCATCGTACACTCCAACTCTTTCATTATTTCTGCTTCATTGCCAGTTGACAACAGTCAAAAGTTCTACTTAATTATTTATTCTCTTTCGTGGTGTCCATGTATCATTAACAGCTTTCGGCTATGCAATATTCACAGATTTCTCAAGAAGTTGCCACTTAAAGCTTATTGTTCATTTTTGCATTAGCACTCCTTTGTAGTTAATACCTGTTGCAGAATTGTTCTCTACTTTTAAAGAATTTACAATATCGCATTGTTTTTACTTATTTTGAATCAAATTGATGGTGATAATTTATCACTTTCAGTACTTTTGCTCGTCTTATTAATTTGGTAGAGAAAAATCTTAAAAATTTGGTAATATATAAATAGTTAATTTTACTTTGCACTCTTAAAGAAAATTTATACTTTCTTCTCGTCTTTGGACGTGTGCACTTGCAAAAGTCTTACTCAAATCCTTTACGGACATAAGTCACTTTTATTAGTAAATGTCTGCACTATTTATGTGTACTTATTTGGTTATTCAAAATGTTTCATTACAAGAAATGTAGGTAGCTTGTGTTTACCTGTGGTATATTATTTGTAGTATGTGAGAAGAGAAACATTTCGAAGTTGCTGGTAGGAAGACATTTTGTAATATAATTCTGCATTATTGCATTTTAGAGTACATATGTATGTGTTCACTTCTATATATATTTTTAAAATATATAACTATTATTATATTACATAAAATAGAGTTTTAATACATTTCAACTGTATTTATTTCATAGCAGAACTAAAGAAAGAATTATCCTCCAATCGATTATTACCAATGCAGCAGCGCTATTGAGTGTTAACTTAAAATTCGTTTACTTGAATTTTTTTACACATATTTAAGAAAGGCATATTTTCTCATTTCCAGCTTAATAGGAAAACTTTGTTTGTGTGAGTGTATTAAAAGTCTCAACAGGTGTCATTAGCGACAAAAGTTCCAATACATGGAACCAGTAAAACTGCATGCTGAGTAATGCGAAAGTAGCATTTAACTGTATAAATTAAGTACTATCTGACTTTATTCATGATTTTTCATGAAAGGTGATTATCAAGAAAAGAATAATAGAGTGTGTCAATGAACGAATATTTGTTACACTTGGTAACTCAAAAATAGGTTCTCAGGTATCTCTAAGAAAGTCTCCCCAAATATGAGATCTGAATTATAACGGGAAAATTGTCCGCCTTACAGTTCTCTATCCGATTAGTCATTAGTTGACCAATACTAAGACGACAAACCAGCAGTCGCTTACGGAAATTCCTCGCCGTAATGGTTTAATTACAGTTCGCTTGCAGTTATTTAATCAATATTGTTCCTTTTATAGGAAAATGGCGTGCAAAAATTGTAAATTGCTATTGCTATTCAGTATACAGGGTTTGTCTGAAAAGTATTAGGACAGAGTCGATTTAAAAAAATTTATTGAACCAATCGTAACAGTTCTTTAAAAACTTGCAAAATAGGCTCCTTCTGCGGCAACGCAGCGATTTTCAAGCATTGAAGACGTTATAGATGGCATTCTCCAGAATAGCATTGAGAGCCGAGGTGCATTCTGCTTGGATCCCCTTTCATTGACCTTTTCAGGCAAAATAACAAACAAAGTCCGGAGGGGCACATGTGGGCTGTATGATGGCTGCAGAAGTGTTGACATGAAGAACAAACTCATGGTATACGATGCCTTTGATGTCAATACAGACAATGAGCATCGTACTCATTTTGGATTTGTAAAGGGTCTGGTGCCACCCGCAGACACCACCACTCGCTAAAGCAACAGTTGGGTAAGCCTGCTTGATTATATCAAAGTCTCTGTCGCAGATTTACCGAGTTTCACACAGAATTTAATTGCGTATCTCTGGTCTAACGAACGCTGCATTTTCGTCTTGCATCACTCACAGAAATACGTAGCGCGAAAATGTTTGTCCTGACTCTCCAGGTGCTCGAAGACAATTGACCAGTCGCACGTTCGTTAGCTAGGAACGCCCTCTAAGGAATCCAGTCCGTGAGCGCACGCTCCGGTGTGTATTCGCGGCGGACTAAAATCAATACTATTACTTTCCAGACAAACTCTGTACGTTGCATTCTAATTTTTATTTTTTCTACTGTTTCGCAGAGTGCTGTTCAAAACATGGCAACTACTTTTCCTTCCTTTAAATTTGTAACTGGATAACTTGTTGATTTAATATTATTGAAATTTCAATGAAATCTAATTTTTTTCGGTTAGAATATACATATATGTGTATATTTAAATCTTTATTGCTAAATTATTGGTTTATTGCCGTCAGCTTTAAGAAGATGACGTTTTAAGAAAATGACATTTGGTTAATATTTTTCTACATTTAAGAAAAATAAAATATCTCTCGTTGCCTTGCAATTATTATCTGTTTCGGAAAAAAAAAAAATTTAAATCTACAACGTACTATATAGCCGCTCAAAAGAAAAAAATGGAGCACTTTCTTGACTTGAGTTTTTTATCATTGTTCATCTTGTAATTAACATAACTTCATTCAGTCCATTCAGTCTGGTCCATGTTAAGATTTATTTAAAATATTTGTATTTTAATGGTCGTTTATAAGTTCGTAGGCATTTCTGAGGCCATATATTATTTATTTATCCGAAATAAAAACACTAACCTTCCAACATTTTTATACCGTTTGAAAAATAAATTATGTAATACAAGCATGATGTACTGAAAATACTGAGAAAAAAAAAAAGTATTTAAATGGAAAAAGATGTAGTTAGTGCAATATAAAGACATGACAATTAATTAGTGCAGATAGATGGTACGTTAGCATTGCAAAATAGGTTAAGTGGTGTACATTTCATAGCAAGAATAAGACATTTACATGTAAGAACTTAAAGTAGCGCAAAGTGAAGGTGAATAGTGGCAAAATATAATAAATAAACACTCCTCCTCCTTAAGAGCATTTATGTGGGTAAATTACTTATTGACGCTTAGATATACATCTATGTCTAAGTTAAGAGCGGCTCACATGAGAAATTACTTAATTGTTATATAACTTGCAGACCACTAACTAACACGAGTTGCTCTCATACTTCCTACACTTAAACTTCCAGCTACAAAAGTTAGTACTAGTTCTACTCTCTTTTGCCGGTTGAGTTGACAGAATGACAAATTTACTTTAAGTCATGATCGTTGAAAGACAAATTAGTGACGGTTCATTTGTCTTGCTCGTTGCTAGTTTATTTTACATGCTCATTCGTTGGCATGAACCGGCATCTGTGTTGTTGGTGGAGTGATATAAACTTGAATGCTAAGTTTGTTGTGTTAAGTGAGTAAACAAATATCTATCATGTCAAAGATTAAAACAAAGAAAATTTTCGGAAGGAAGCTATTGCCAATATGTATCTAAATAAAGCTAGCCATAAATATCTTCACTTTCTACATCTGGAGTTAAAGTACGATTTCGCCTAGTTTTAGCTATTTGGCATTCGATATTACGTTGTACATATATTGTAAAGTGAGATATTCCTAGGAATTTAGTATTATCTTATATCTAAAACGTGGTTGTGCCGGGGTACCGCCCATTTTCAAGCTTTGAGACAAGGATGTCACTACTTTAGCCCGAATTATACCTTCATTCAGTCACCATCAATTCTTAAATTAATATTTTTTTGATGTTCGTATTTTAATTTTGTAATAATTCGAATACTGTAGGAAACATAGAAGTTTTTGAGGATCTCCATTCCTAGTTAAAAACACTATTGTGATAAATGTCCAAGACTATCTTCAATCAAAGATTGGACAGCTGGCACTTTATCTTCATTTGTATCCATTATGAAGGTTTCCAAGCTCTTTGATTAAATTATTTCTTATAAAGGCAATTTATGTTTTGTAATATTTAGATAGGCAACCCGCTGTATAATATCATTTTTCGATTTTCAATAAAAGTGAAGGGTTAAGTAGTGTATGTAGCTGTAGTTGACCTGTGCTACTCATAAAGTAAGTAAGCCTTCCACGTCAAACTTGTACCAAAATAAATATCTTCATCATTTAACACAAGCACACTGAGAGGTTAAAAGCTTCCGACGTAAATCAGTATATTTCACACTGAGAAACTTGCCATGTTATTATATTGGCGTCTAATTTGTATTGAAATCATTCTCGTTGTTGAGTGGAAACTCCTTGAAGCATATGATATCGACGGAATTACAGTTTTTAATTGCCATTTGATGTTTAAAACAAAACTGATACAAGTATACAATGGCTGCAAGTGGTATATGATTGATTGGTACTTTGTCAATTAAATTTTTTAATTATTTCCATCCCTTTACAAGTAGGTAAACTAAAGTTATTCAATATGTAACTAAATGTAATCTATTTAGCCCTTATAATATTTCTTAGATTTTAAGATAATTAATGATATTTTAAAAATTTCTCACGAACAGCTAATTAAAATCACTATTTTAATTAATACCATCTTTTTTTTAGAATACTTTAATAATAATATGTATAATACTCAGACATTATTTAAAAAACAAAATAAAAGATTTTATTATTTATCTTTTATACTCTGAAGACTAGGTTCATTATATTATGTTTGCATCGATTTTTGTAACACTCAAAAGGACATGTCAGATACAATAAAATATGTAGGACAGAAGTACTAATTACACGGACAATGACAGCACATTAGAAGAAAAATACACCGTACAGTTACAACAGCCGCCTGTCGTACAAACTAAGAGTAAATTGTTTAAAAAATAATAATAAGAGAAATAAAATTGTCTAACAAAAGCGTTTAATAAAAGGAAACTAGCCTAACTTGTAATATATAATCCTTTACGTATCAGTCATACAAACTGAACAATCGGAATAAACTTATTCATTAGCCGAAGTATCTTCGCTAAATTTGGCATAATCTAAGGCGATGAAGCCACTTCCAAAGAAACTATTCAGGTCGAGTCACTAGAGCTTATAGCTGCCATACAAACTGACCAATCAGAGTCTTTGTAAGGAAATTTATCATATTTTTTATGTCAGTTTTTGGAGCTACGAATTCTTCCCTATCCCGAGCAGAATCACGTAAAGAACTGTCACAATACAATTAAATAGTCTCTCCTTTACATCGTTTCTCTGTCTGACATAAACATATAAAAAGTGATATGAGTATAGTAATTGTGTTCACCTAATGGTTGTTTGTAAAACTTAAAACCCATCATGTGAAACATAACTGGCTACAACTAAGTCCCAAAATAGAAAACAAAACTGTAATTACATTGCAGTTACAAAAATTGGTTTAGGTTGGGAACAAATTATATAAGCAAATCACTGCACAGTGCAATAACTATTTACCGATAAAGTTACTCATACGCCATGTACACCGGTTAGTAAATTTTATTTTGAAATACCAGTGAAATGTAAATAGATTTATTTATATGTATCGAAAAGTAGTGTTTTCTACAATATTTTTTCAACATTTTTTCAGCTTTTTCACTTAACAGATACAGTTTGTACAGAATATTAAGTATATTGCTATAAAAACTTCTTATAAGCAAAGAAAATGACGATTGTTCAGAGGAATACACATACATCAAAACAAAGTATTAAGATTTACATGAAAATGTCTCTTTAAACCAATCACTTTAATAGTTGACGGCATATGTTGCTGTTATAACCGGATTCCTTTTTTAATAATTTCAAATTTAGAGTATGTAAAAAATTTACTTATATTCCATAAAGATATTCATTCAGAGTTAAATAAACAACCTAACATTGCATCCTTATAAGATTAAAATTCGAAAAACATTCAACTAAGCAATTTGCCAAAAGGTATGTCAAATGATTGAAGAGCGTTCAAAACTGCAGCAATGTGTATTTCCGTTCGCTGATGCAAAATACAAACATGCATCGAATGCCACTTATTTATCTTGGAATGTTATGTGCTGAAATTCGTAAACAAATTGATAAGACGTTTGTTATTACATGCTAATAACAGACATGCGACAGTTATCCAAGTTATTACTGATATGTGCATTCTCATAACAGATTATTCATGTTCAGTAAAGTGTTATAATAAGCTCCAAAGTAAAAAACAATAGTGTAATTTGGTACAGGACTCACAATAATGAGCACATCTGAAAATTCTCAAAAGTGGGTATGACCGCGCCTCCTCATAATTTAAGTAAAAATAACTCGCCAACCATACGAGTTATATCCTTTGACACCTCCTTAAATGAAATCGCATTTAAACGATGTCGAATCAACACACAACCTTTAGACGGTTAAATAATGTTGCGATAACTCGTCAACTATATAAACAAAAACATCTATTTCTCTGAACATATGAGTTTCAAAGAAAGCAATGTAAAGCCCTCACCTTGAGATGATATCCTATATATTAGGAACAACTCAAACAATTTCAATTTTATGCGTAACGTCAAATTTGCATCCTAATGTCACAATGCGAAAGTTAACGAAATCCGACTATAATCACGCCTACTGTCCACTCATCAATATTTTAAATTACATCTGGGTCTTTGAATTTTAGTTTGAAATTATGAATCGGGATTATTTATAGAAAGCTAACTTAACCATTTGAAACAAATGCATCCGTTTATGTATTTTTAGGTCAAGTTAAACATATGAAAAGCATTTAAATAAATCGATTGAGTTAGTTGGAAATACAACAATGAATCAAACTTTCTGCCGGAATAATAATCACAAATAGAATCCATAGGAATGCATGGTAGACGGGACTACTGTGTGTATGAATAATATAAATCGGGAGTTTAAATGAATTTATAAATTGGAATAATTTATTACATTTCCAACTAACTGCTCCACTTATGATTTATTACCACATATGCATAAGGGCGTTTGTGCATTTTCCAAAAAAAAACGCCTGCACGTTTAATCAATTCGCTGAACAATAACAAGGAAGCAGGAATACAGTAAGCCTGAATAAATTTATTTAATCCTTTATAATAAATATTAATAAATTTACTTAAGTTGCATTTAGCTAAGCGTTATAATATATCTTAAATTTTTAGTTTAAAAATTGGAATAATTTTTTCTTCACTGGACTTCCATCGAGTTACGGACAACTTCGGTTGAATAGAAGCTATAATATATACTTCACAGAGATTTTTTTATAAGAACTTGATTGTAGTTGTTCAGTCTTTGTAGCAGTTATATGCTGTCGTGATCCGATCTGAACCAAATTGTCAATGCCAAAGTTATTTCGTCAAGTACTTGATTCCGATCGATCAGTTTGTAAGTCAGCGTTATGCTATAGAAATCAGATATCGGCAGTTCCAACAAATGAGAAACCTTTTGAGAAGAAGAGGACGGGTGCCAATATTATACACTGCCCTTCGTTTAGATTGGTTTTTTGTGTATACTCACCTCATAAATTGAAAAGTGAGTAAGTAATTAATAAATATAAATATAATATTCTTTGTTTTCATTCATTTCTATAAAATTTTGCTAAACAGTCTATTTTTTCTGCATTCATCATTGCGAGTGCATAAAATGTTTGGCTACACCCGAATTACTCTAAATCGAACATATTGTTGATATTAGTCCAGAAGGTCACAAGAATTTACCCAGATACTGGCATGGTCCGATGCCTGTTGTCTAATTTTATACCGACTCATAATGATGTAGAGTGCTCGCGGAATAATGCACGGTTTAAATTTGTGTTCCTTACTTGTTTTAGAAATGTATAAAAAGAGCTTAGTAAAACTTAAAATAAAGTATCCTCATTTGTTATAATACAAATTTAGAGCATTTGCGTCTATGGTAACAACTTGTATTTCAAGAAAGTGTCAATAACACAGAACAATAGCTAATTTCCAAGAATGCTCTTAACATCCTTTCCACAGAAACATCGTAATTTTTAGAACGATGCTTTCCCAACAAGCCTTTTTTTTGGGTTTTTGCCAAAATTTTACACCTAAGCGAGAAAATATCAAGATAAGGAAAAAAGGGGTCATAAGGTCATAAAAAAAACTGTAATTGATAACTCAAGCAACTCTATTACCATAATCATCATAATAATCATAATTTTCTAAATGTAGCTTCTTATATCGCAAATGTTGCATCATAGCACATGTGTTTTAATATTTAGTATGTTAGCTTTTACAACGCCAAGTACAACCTATTGGGATACAAAGGTGGTCATTTATTTTATTTTCTAGCTAATACTTAAATTAAGAGCTCTTGCTCTCGTGTGACAATGTTTCGTAAACCAAATGAATGAGAAGAGATCATTGAAATATGTTTTGTGTTAAGCTCTTTCAAAAATATATGAAGTGGTTTCGATTTCAAATCAAATTATGAGACTTTAATTAGTCAAAGCATTTACCGACATATTGTAACTGGTATATGTGGCGTATGAGTAATATTATCTACATTTATAAACAAATTCATAATTTGTTTCACACATTCTTCATAAATTTATGGAGTGATTTAATTATTTGCTAAGGTATTTCGCAAAACTCATCAGCAATTTATAACCAACCATTCCAAATTGTTTCAGTGTGGTTTACAGTAAATTATGCAGTTGCCCAACTAGGCAAAAGTCCAAAACCCGTAAAGTTTGTACCAGTCTAAGGAACAAAAAGAGGGCAATTACATATTCAACATTTCAACATTAAAGGTTGATCTCTACTCATAGTAATTAATATATATTTCTATCACTTGAATTCTACTTCATGCGTTCTGTTTTTAACAGGCATAATAGAACTTTTTTCTTGCATCCAAATTCTCTCACACCCGATTCTCTACAAACTGTGTTGAAATAGGAAGTCATCTATACTATTTAATAATTTTAAGCTATTTAAAAAAGAAAGGTACGTATCCTCTTATGTACTAACATTATGAGTTACTAAAAAATTTTGTTCACTGATTTAAATTTCGATCCAGCGTTAAAAATTAAAATAATTGGCATTAAGTTAATTTCAACAATAATATTCAAAATTAATTAAAGTGAGTGAGAACAGTTGCATTGAATCTTTTATTTGAATGGGACGTTTTTCAGAGTCCTATTATTCCGCTGTTCTTTCGTAACAAGTTAAAATCAGACTTGTTTTGTATTCTTAATTGACTATACTTCTCTAATCAAAATAAGAATAAAATATACGGTCTTCCACACAGCTGATTTGTGCTGGCACTAGTAACATCATCCTATATTAGAGACTGTTGCCTACTTAGATAACTTCTCGCCAATTCTCGTTACTCCTCGAAATGTGAAGTTTATTGGCGGTTAAAAAACATATTTAAAAACAAGTAAGGAAGGGCTAAGTTCGGGTGTCACCAAACATTTTATACTCTCGCATGATAAAGTGATAATCGAGATTTCAGGCGTGGTTGTGAACCGATTTCACCCATATTTAGCACATGTTATCAGGGTGTT
>NW_017534406.1:6199558-6245971 GCF_001853355.1 Bactrocera latifrons
ACGAACAGACGGACGGACGGACAGACAGACATCCGGATTTCAACTCTACTCATCACCCTGATCTCTTTGGTATATATAACCCTATATCTGACTCTGTTAGTTTTAGGACTTACAAACAACCGTTATGTGAACAAAACTATAATACTCTCTTTAGCAACTTTGTTGCGAGTAGTATAATAAAAATTTACATATAAAATATTAAATAACTACTTTGGTGATTTAAACCAAAATTTAGTTCATAAAATTTCCACAACTCCTTCCATTTCAATGCAATAACATGTCATCCCGTCAACATATTTTACTTAATAAAAGATAAATCAAGTAAAATTAAAGGTAGTATGTTTATACGGATTATTTGACTAAATGGTCTCTCATTCTTAATTTTTGAAGCTACATTACGATCTACATAATATTACACTTCGACTATAGTATATATTATATCTTATACGCTCTCACTTGTTTATTAATGAATTATGTTGCCGAGCAACATGTTTTTATGTTAAAGTTATCATCAACTGTATGTAGAGTTGATCATGAGCAAAAGTTCGATGGCATGTACGTTAGCAAAGGTCAAGATAATGCGGATAAAATAAACTGGATAGACAGCAGCCAACATAAACGTATGCTATATATATTTATATATACCATATTCATGTTTCAAATAGCAAACTAGATAACAGTTTTAACCAAATTTGAGAGTAGAGTAACAGAATTGAACGATAGGATGTATTTGATTGGGTGTCGTTTGAACAGCAAAATCAGTTAATATACTATTCACATATATTTGTGAAAGTTCTATATTATATATTTATATTATTTATTATATATTATATATTATATACTACTTTTATTATACTCTATAAAAGCTGCTACCGAAAACATTACTTTTCGGAAAATGCAAAAGAACAACTGGCACGATGAGAAGTGCCGCGTCGAGGTGGAAAGAAAGCAGATGCAACGCTACAATCGACCACAACAGTGCAGAATGGGATAAAAATCCAGAGTTGAAGAGGGAAGCGAGACGCATTTGCAGAAAAAAAATGATAGAGACCGAAATGCATGAGGACGAAGAGCTTAACACATTGACACATAAAGACACATTCAAGAGTAGTCAAATTATAGAAAAGCAGTAAACTTTAAATAAAATTAATTCAATTATGTTTTATTGAACTTAATTTTTTCAATTATATTTGCTTTTGCTTAATGTATCTTTGGTTAAAGCAAGCAAATGTGAGATACCTTTCTTAGACACCTTGTATAAGAGATTACTAAAAAGGTTAGCAACAATTCTGCTGAAATATAAATAATATCGAAGCCCGGCCTTTTTTTGCATTATGAAACAGTCTTAATTTTGGTGGATCACTGATATTTATTAAACTATATATCCATCTATGAACGTAATTTATTTAATAAAACTATAAAAGATACAAATGAGATTTATTAGGACACTTTAAGATGAATATATTAAGAATTTCATCGTCCAACCTTTCTAGTTTTATGATGAGAATTTTTAATTTTTATCCAAACCCTCATTTTATGATCCTTAGAAATACGAGGTGGGTTCCAAAAAGTATCGCGAATTTTGAATTTTTTGTGGCGTTATGTTATTACTCATATCTCTCACTTATGCCGACAAGCTCGGCCATTTTGAATGTTCATTTAATTGTTGACAGCTGCTTTGCTTGCACGTGTTTTGGATCGTCTTCGATTTTTACCTATTCAAAAAAATGGATCAAAGAACCTATATCAAATTTTGTGCGAAAAAATGAAATTAAGTGCGCGGATGCATTCCGAATGTTGACTGTGGCATACGGAGAAGCTACCTTGRACCGAAGCAACGTTTATCGGTGGTACAAAATGTTCTCAGGAGGCCGAGAAAATGTGACAAAAATTGGCTTTTGCACCACGATGACGCCCCTGCTCACACATCGTTGCTTGTGCGCGACTTTTTGGCCAAAAACAACACACTAATGCTGCCACAGCCACCGTATTCCTCAGATCTGGCCCGCTGTGACTTTTTCTTGTTCCCTGAACTGAAGAGGCCCATGAAAGCCTTCTTAAGCTTTTCTTGACGAGATAAAGACGGCTTCGAAGGAGGAGCTGAAGGAGTTAAAAAAAAAAAAAACATTTCTTGAAGTGATTCGAAGATTTGAAAAACCGTTGGCACAAGTGTATAACATCTCATGGGAATTACTTTGAAGGGGACAAAATAGATATTCATGAATAAATAAAGAAGTTTTGAAAAGACACAAAATTCGCGATACTTTTTGAACACACCTCGTAAAATTTTGTATTTAGATAACTGGTGAATTTGAAGAGTTTTACAAGTTTCTTTTATTTGCATCGTTTGAAGCCGTGCTTTTTTTGTTTCTGTTTTTTGCTTGAAGGCTACGTTTCGCTGGGTTTCTTTCCAACAGTCAAGTTCGCGTTAATTATTTTATGGCGCTTGCATTCACATATACATTACTCATTTTGTTCTACTAAATCGGTTTGTTTTACAATGTTTGGTATCATACTGTTATTTCGTTCTTAACATACGCTTTACTTTACTTTACCTGAAATTTTGTCTGTTCAAATATAAAGCATATTTTACTAAGTAAGTCTAACAAATCGCACGGCACTTGAACTCAACGACCCCGATAATTCCCTCATGCAGAAAAACACTTTCCAGTGCATTATCTCTTTATTAATATTCTTTTCCCGCTGTCTTTATTTCACAAGGTTGGTTCTTTCATTTTCCATACATAGGATAATTATATTTTCATAGTTATTCCCCTACATTTAATATTTGCACCATTAAATTTCTATGGAAAAGTAATATTTAATGACTTATTGCTTATATTTGACATATCGAGACATGACATTCATAAAACCTCTAAATAAGAAATATCAATGCAGTAATGAAAATCAGAGGTTTCCCATTTTCCATTAAAAATAATAAATTTATCTGGAATTATGCTCTCATCATCTTTCAACTTTTGTAAAGGTTTTATGACCTTATAATGAGATACAGTAAACTGAAAAATAAAACATTTTCTATATTTTTGTGCTAAAATATAACGTAATTTAATAAAACCTCTTTTACAGTAAAGTATAATAATTTTAATGATACTTCGAGTTTTCTCTCACAACATCATGAAAACAAAAATGCTACCCGATAGTGACTAAGTCCTAATTCCCTTATTTACCTGCATAACGAAAAATATTTATAATTGCACCGCTATAACAATATCAATGCATATGTAGCACACACCAGAATAAAGCTTTGCACGCTTATATGAAATATTTGAAACATATGTATATCGCGATTCTGAAACTTATAAAATCCATTAATTTTTACTAACATACACAATTATTTTCGGAGAGAATCATGAAATTAACACCTGACTTCGATCAAACAGTAGCATGAACAATACTCTTAGAGGGAATAATTGATCTATTGAGTATTTGGAGAGGATAAGGAATAAATTGAAAAATGTTAAATGAAAGCATTTTGAAAACGTATATCTTAAAAACAAAACTTCAACAACTATTGGTGGTTATAATTTCAGTAACTAATATATTCTGTAAATTATTGTTTTGAGCCTAATTTTGTTATAATAAAATTTGCACAGCAAAACATTGTCAGCTCCAATCAATGGGAAATGCCTATGCAGAAACCATGGCAATATTGCGTTGAATAAACTTCCAGGTATTTCCTGGGGAGACAGCAACTCCCAAAAGCCCACGTGTCTGTTCATAAAGAACTGATTTTCTTAGCAAAGGTCACAGAAAACATAAGTGCATACATACGTACGTACAAAAATACACGATAACTTCAAAATTATTGTTGCATATTTCCCATTTTTATGTAATTTAAAGGGACATTAAAACAAAGTTTATAGTTACATCCTGTTCATTGTTTAATTGTTTAATGGCTACGTTTTATATAAAGTAATGAAACTTCAGGTTTGTTGTTGTCGTTCTTGCGAACTTGATAAGTCGCTTTAGTTGACTAGTATGTGTGCGACTGTGGTGTAAATCCATAATGTAATAGAATTGTAATAATCACCCTTCATGTGCAATACACATTCACCTCTGCCATATTGCTAAATAAAGCAGCAACAATAACCAGAATAATACTAATAGCAATCCACATTTGCTGTTCAAAAATATATATTAACAAGTTTATTTGAAAAATAGCGACAATGGCTAAAAAGGATAATTGTCCCAACTTCGAAACTCCTCCCAGCCTCCAATGACAATAAGCTTAATTCGGTTTCAGACATGATTGTCCCTTTCCGTAAAATGAAACAAAAACCAAACTAGCAAACCACTAATACTCAAATTAATTTCATTTGAAGGTGAAAAATATTATATATCTTAAAGCACAGTATTTTCTGAAATCCATTAAATGTTTACCTGCCGATTGAAACCAAACTAAATGCGTGTGGTATATGAGGATGTGAGCTCAAAAGTTTGTTATTCATTTCGTGTGCATGTTTCATTTGTTCCAAAGAAGGAGGGTTAGTGCAGTTATTTTTTACCGCATGGCAACAAATGAGCAATACTGAAATAGTCACGCATACAACTGCCATACAAAATGAACGATCAGAATCAGCTTCTTGTATGGGAAACCATCATTTAACGATATATCTTATAGCTCATGATAGATCGGTCGAAGAATTGAGGAAGGGTATTGTAACAAATTGCCCATTAAAGTATTTCCGCTCATATTTTTTTTTGGTGAAGAACTGGGAATAGACACTTTTCGGATTTCCAACACATTAGAGAATGATAACATAAATAGAAAATTCTGTAAGATCTAAAGAAATTTGCTTTGCTGTGGATGATTAATTACAACCTATTCAAACAGAAAGTTTTCCAATCCCACGACCCTGGTTTATCACGCCTTCAGTAGTTTTTAGCGAAACCGTTATTACAATGTCGGTTGGGGGACTTAAGTGAGATTTCCTGAGCTCATTTGGATATTGAATATTAAGTGGTTTATGAGATCTTTCCATGAAACCAAATAAAAGGTTACTTTTTTCATCAATTTTAGCACACAGGTGCCTCTTGCTACTGCGACCACCTTTCCAATTACAGTTTTATATCTTATTTTAGTGCTTGGTTATGTTATTTATAGGTTTGCGTTCAGTAAGGTTTTGTGGGTGTGACCTCAACTGTGATTTTGTCTTTGCATATTTAATGAAATTCCTTTCAATTCAGTACAAATGTGCGATTAAATATTTATACTAAAACTTTAATTCTACAAATGTAAATACAATGTGCGTTTATCGTATTCTCGCATGTAGAATTATATATTCCATGCGTTTTAACAACTATTTTTAGTTAGGCGGTACAATATTTTGTGGTTTTCATCGTTAAGTGTTTGCCTAATCAGTCAATTAGTTCACAATCATTTGCAGGCAGTTTATGATCTGTGGCAGTAACGGTTTTGATACCCACGAAAGGGGCCGTGTTCTATGCAGCTTTGCCCACCAGGAATGACAGCTAAATATAACTAATTAGGATATTTTGAAATATAATATCAGTTTTATTGTCGAGTAACTTTTATTCATCATTTTTATGACTCGATAATCAGTTAACTAAGTCAATGAGCGATTACTAAAACAATGTATTATTTATTTAGAGAGTACGATAAACAGTTCAAATTATATATATATTCATGTATCTACCATTTTGATTTTTATACCAAAAATAACTATTGAGAGATTTCGACTTGAAAAAAGTTGAAACGATTATCGCACAATGAGGGACAACCAGTGGCACTAAAGTGATCATTGTAATGATAAATAATAGTAAACCATTTTTAAAAAGGTTGCACTTCAGGAAAAAATATGTATATTTCGCTTGGAGTCATCTTGAAATATTATTTGAAATTAGTTTTATAAAAAACTAAAACTGAAAGAAAAGCTTTTTTATTTGACAATTTATCTCACTAAACTTAGCATGGATTTTTGTCCAAACCAACAGCACAGTATCAGATCATATTTTTTAGATTGGACTGATGTATCATATACCTTAGTTGTATAGTATTTAATGTGAAGTAGTTATATTCGTACATAAGCGTTTAGAAAGTGAAGGCTCATCAGCAAGAGAAGTACCTTTCCTATTGCATAATTAATAAAATAATACGCAATGTAATGCACAAGTAAATTCACAATATCAAACATGTTTCGCTTTAGCAATTAAAAAAAAAAATGAAGTTTGTAACAAGAATCCGACATTAATGTATAACAACAAAACTTTGCTAATTACTGTTATATAATAATACGTACGTACAAATATAAAGAAATTAATAGATTAAGTCTTTTTACTTGGCGCAATGGTCGTGCTGTACTTATTGGTTTATTAGAATCTAATTGTTACAAATTGTCCAATATTTTTATTTATTTTCTTTTAGTTTGAAGTCGAATTCAACACTTCATTATGTAAATCAATACAATAATAAACGTACCTGTAAATCACCATACACTTTAATGTTTGATCTTCTAAGTTAGCTCCTTTCGACATAAATATTAAGTTCTGAAAATAAAAATTTAAGGTGATATTAAAAATATAATCAATATATCAATAATTTTAAAGTAATTCTTACAGTGCATATACAAAGTTACAGGTAGTTAACATTAATTTGTTGGAAAACTTGTTTTAAAAATTAAATTTATTTATATCAAACAAAGAAAAATAATATAGATATTTAAAGACACTTATATAAATTTAAGTTTAATCCTTAGTAGTTTGTGTGCATATATTATACATACATAAATTAAAACATATTCAAACAACTGCTTTGAGAAAACTGACTTAAACTTAAAATGAATTTGTTTGAAATGAAAGATTAATTAAAATTTGTGTAAAACTGATAAAACTAAAAACCAAATATACAAATCCCTATATGAAATATAAAATGTTAACATAGTAGTAATTCCACAACTACTGACTATCAATTAATGAAAATATGTATATTATGTGTATGAGTTGACAAAACTTTCATAAATATGTATATACATCTGTACTTCAACTAGTTATTCACACTTCTTTCCACCGATTAGCTGTCATGATTGGTTTGATTTCTACACACAATTTAAAATATAGTACAGAGCAAACCAGTCCTTGGCTATCACCAAAGTCGGCATGTCCAAGAAACTGATCAAAATCATATATGTACATGGCGAAAGAAGAGCCCAAAAATAAAAATCTGAAAGTGCATTCATACCTATGTTCCTAAAAAGATAAAGTTCATGAAGACGCTCCCGCCACTAATTTTTTGTTTGACTTTAAAAATTCAGAAGAAAAAACACACTCAAAATGAAGAAAATTCTGTAAAAGAACTTGAAAATAAACAAGTATTTCTTACTTAAGAGTATAACAGAATATTTCATACTCTCGCAACTTACAAGGATTAAAGCCAGGGAAGTAAATTCAGGTATATTAGGCATATTACTTATATGGGGTCTATGGCCAGTTTTCACCAGATTTTATTTATTTTAAGCACAAATATTTACTCTCATAAGAGAAACATACTCTCCCAATTTTATTCAGGTGACTCACATTGTGACCGATAGATGTGATATAAATGAAGTTCGAAAATCTTAATATTAGGTACCTCAAAGGCTATTAGACATACTACTGATATGAAAATATTCTCTCGGAATTTCAATTGTACAGCTAACACTTTGTCCAACATTTTCGCTAAAAAGTCAACCTCTGTTAATGGCGTTTTGTGTGCGTGATAGTGGTTCGATTGCGGTCTTTTACAAACAAGTAGTTAGTTTTTAGCCAGGGAACGCATACTAAGTTTCATCAAGATATCCTAATTTGTAGTCAAGTTACAACTTGTACGGATGGACAAACGGATAGACATCTAGTTTAATTGTTGAAATCGTGGTAAAATTAATATTTGGAATAGTATGAGGGCATTTTGTTAATTCTGATCTCAAGTCTCTAGCTTTTAGCACCATTAAGAATCTACTTAAAATTTTATTTTCTGGTATTACATTGGGTTAAATGATCTTTAAGAAAAATATTGTTAAAATATGGAATTTTTATTTGTTAATAAACAAAGTCATGATGTATAAAAAATTCCATTTGTTCAAAAATAAAAAAATATCTAGTTTTGAAGCAAAAATGTTGACTAACCACTGTAACTGTGTTAAATTCTTGCATTAGCCGTTGCATGTTGCAAGACCAGCAATTATAGTCTATGAAAAATACAAATATATTAATATCCAACAAAACAAGCAAATTGCATTCCTGTCTTTTAACCACAACACATAGAAGCAATTGTTTGCCAAACCTCTGGAGTACGCTGATTGCTTGGAGGCAACAGCAGAATCTGCAGAAATAAAAAAACGAAGGCCGTAATTAAAGATAATGAAATGCTGTAAATTATATTTATTCCCAAAAAGAGGAGCTTTCAGTATTATTTATCAATATATATTTTATCTCAATGATGTACAGTGAATAACCCCATTAAGGACAGCCCTTATAAAATTTGATGAATACACCGATTTCGTTACTACTTTTATACAACACCAATTCCTATAACCGGAAATGAGTTCGTTTCAATGACCGAACAGGGACACAATTTTGTTACAATTTCGTTCAAATTTTCTCTGATAAGCGGACAAGATATAGCAATCACCGCAAAATAGCGGCGGGGGCCGATGGATTGCCGGCCGAGTTATTCAAACAGGGCGGTGAAGAACTGATAAGGAGCATGCATCAGCTTCTTTGTAGAATATGGTCGGCTGAAAGCATGCCCAACGATTAAAATTTCGGGATATTGGAATTCATGACTGCGATTCATGGAGTAATAATGGCGCGAAGCTTATCAAGTTGTATCGGACATTTCAGCTGTTTATTGGCGGTTCCACCATCCCTCAGAAGGAAATTCGCAAGTATACATGCATTTCGCCCAATGAACTAACTCGCAACCAGATTGACCACCATTCCGTACGTCGAAAGTGAATAGGCTTGCTTCTTCAAGTAGCCTCACATTAGTATATTGTTCGATGTCATCCTGTGGCATTGCACGATGAAAACACCCCTCTATAGTAGGAAAGGCAATATATGCTAAGTGTAGTTAGGACCAATTATATAAAGCAAAATTTAAAACTTTTATTCATTTAATATGCTAATAAAAAAAATAAAATAATACTATGTGAATACAAATGAAATAAAAACGAGTTGAAGTAGTAATACTAGAATATAATACCTTAACACAGCTTCTGTTCAATCGTCTGCATCACCGGCTTAAAAATTAACAGTGGAACATTTAAATAAAATTCAATTTTGTTTTTGTTTAGCAAAAAGGATATAGTATAGGTATCTGACGCAAAAGTCAACAAGTTTCATTTGCTCTCAGAATTGCGAAATACTATCTTGTATAGACAAACAAAATAAAGTAATATTAATTACCGTATGTAAAAATGCAATTTACAACAATTCCTATTTAAATATATTTATTCTGTTCAATGTCAGATTCGAGCTAGTGACGTCATTTTATGCTTTCAACTGATGTACTCCAGTTATAATGGGGTTATAATATCACCTATTAGAATTTACTTTCATGATGGGAACAAATATGTAGTACTAGCTCCATATTATTGAAAGTGTGCCCGATATTCACTACATGTTTTTTAATAATATTGCCTAAACAAATGATGCTCTTAATTATTGATTTAGTCTGAGGCAATAAGTATTAGCTTCCAACATGAGTGATTTCTTACCTTAGGGTGTAAAGAAAATATTCTTTGGCATATAATTATGAAAAGCTTCTTCAGGATAGCAACTTTTTTATATACATCAATACGTTCTCACATGCCATAAAGATTCGTTTCATCCCTACGTAACAGAAGCTTTCGTATATTGCTGATATTTTTGTTGTACATCAGATTTCGTAACGTATATTTATACTCTCGCAACAAAGTTGCTAAAGAGAGTATTATAGTTTCGTTCACATAACGGTTGTTTGTAAGTCCTAAAACTAAAAGAGTCAGATATAGGGTTATATATCTGTCTCTTATACACATCTAGATGTGTATAAGAGACAGACTGTATAGAGTCGTTTCTTTTAGGTATTTCCATATACAGTTCAAAAATGGAAGAAATCGGATAATAACCACGCCCACCTCCCATACAAAGGTTATGTTGAAAATCACTAAAAGTGCGTTAACCGACTAACAAAAAACGTCAGAAATACTAAATTTTACGGAAGAAATGTCAGAAGGAAGCTGCATCCAGACTTTTTGTAAACATTGAAAATGGGCGTGGCGCCGTCCCCTTATGGACCAAAAACCATATCTCAGGAAGTACTCAACCGATTTCAATGAAATTCGGTATATAATATTTTCTTAACACCCTGATGACATGTGCTAAATATGGATGAAAGCGGTTCATAACCACGCCTGAAATCTCGATTATCACTTTATCATGCGAGAGTATAAAATGAACTTAGCCCTTCCTTACTTGTTTTAAACTACATTTGTTACATATGATTTTGTGTAGTTTTTGGAAATTATTTGCTTCCAGTAATTAGAAGACGCAAATGACTTTTTGGGCAATATTTTTCCGACACAAAATATGCTCTGACTTAAAGGCGTAGACAAGGCGTCGTATATAGTATAATGAAAATGAAAATGGCAAAGTGCGAGAAAAACTGTCCGGTTGGACGAGTTTGCGAAAATTGCAATTTCATTCCTCTTAATGGTAAAACATGCCATTTGGTAAGTAGTCGAGATGTGCTCATACGAGTTGATTTGAAAGAGGAATGAGTATGTAATACTATGTTCGGACCGGCAACGAAAACATGTTTTCGTGGCAAAAACTGGTTTTTGCAAGAAAACTTGTGTTTTCGTCCATGTAAAATCTGTGAAACGAAAACACAGTTTTCACTGAAAACTACTTGAAAACTTACATTCCACTCATTAAAATCGGTGCCTGCTCTAGTTTAATCGATGTTTTTGGAAGACATGTTTTGCCGGTCCTAAATTGTCACTTGATATTTGTTTACATTCCACATACAAATACAGCTGTCGCTTGATATTCTCATATGAGGGGGATTCTCTTGCTCATGCAAAACCTTGCACCGTGCAGAAATTGCAGATTTTTCCCTTTGGTGCAACGGCATAACAACAAACACACGCAGAAAATTGATTGCAATGGCTGTAAAATATGTCAGACCAAAACCCATGTTTCTTTTCTTGCCATCATATATCACTAGATTCTGCAATGGGTGCTCTCTTGGCTTTGCATATTTCCGTAAAGGATTTTTGCATTTTGTGTCATCGTGCAATCTTGCAAGAGTAAGAGAATACCGCTTTTAATAGTTGTCAGTGGAAACTCATCGAAAATACACATTGTCGGTCCGAACGACTTAGATTCCACAACATACAAATGTGTTTTCGAAATGGTTTCAATGTCGGTCCGAACATAGTATAAGGTAAATTAGTTGTATGAGTGCATGTTGAACTATCAATATTATTGATTTAGAAAACGCAAACGACGCCTGAATTTAATAGTCTCGTTTAGATAAAATTAGAAAGTGATGTAAATTACTCTAAGGTTTATTCTAACTAGAACTTTGTGAAAAGTGTGCTCAATAATGTGCAAATGGTGCGAATAAAACTACTCAATCCATATTTAAGAAACAAATTCGCACAAAAGTTTTTTTTTTTTATCCATAATTGTGAAAAATCCTAAAATTCTTGATAATAATTTCGGCGAAGGCTGACATCTTTTCATGTTGTTGATTTCAAAACTCTATATTTTGCAAGGCTTTGTCTTTGTTTTTGGACTTGAGTTATACTAGAGAACCTACAGAAATTGTCCAGCCACAGGTTTAGAAAACGTGTGAAATTAAAAAAAAAATGTTATTAAATAGGAAAAACTTTATTTAAACGGTAGATTATTATATTCGCTACATCAATACATATACGTATATATATGACAAAATATGAATCAATTTTATCCACTGATAGAAGGGACAAACCTTATAACGGTATATCAGCAATAACACATAAATGATTACTATGTAAAGTACTAAGTAAATTATTCGGTTCAAAAAATCATTTTTATATCCAGCCTTAGAGTCAAGATGACCAATTTAACTTGGTATATTTATAGTACTCAAAATAATCATTAGTGATGAGAGCATATTGATATTAACTAATTAATAGCATTTACTTTCTAAGCAATCCTAACTATACTGCCATAGTATGCAGAAAACATCGCAATTATATAGTCAATGCTATTTTTATGGCAAACATGCCATGTTGCGTATAGCACATGTAAGATATCAGTTGAAGTTGCCGACGAAACAATATATATATCTAAGTATACTCGTTGGTAGTAGATGCTATTTGTTTTATGAAAGGCTGGAGTATAGAAAGGTAATAGCAACAGCCGCATGCATGCAATTACCTTATCCTTAATCGTATCTGCACCAGAAATGACTGCATTCAGATAAATTGACAGTAAGCTAGCTGAGATTTTTGTGGCACACCAGGTCTCATAACGTGTGCTTCACAAATACAATTGATATATTTGCCTTTGTGTGGACCCTGACCATTACTTGCTTCCAGTAATTATAACATGGAAATGTTTAGGCAATATTTTTTCAGAAGCAATATACACCTTTGACACAATGGCGTAGACATGGCGTCATAAATGATTAAAAAGAAAATTGAAATTAGTATAAGAAGAACTATTTGGAGACTAAGAGAACATCAGAGTAATGTCAATCAGTTCAGTGCATTCGAGTTAGATCATCATATGTATTTAAGAGCTTTTAAGATGTAAATAAAAGTCGAAATTTAATCGCTTCAATCATAAAAATTTAAAAGTGCAGTAATTATCGTACCTCAAACCCATGTGTATTTGTGTGCGCAAAGAAGATTATGCTCCAAAGCCTTCAGTAATAATATCTAAGTACTCTTAGATATGTGTAGAATTGCATTCGTACTTTTGGACACAATGACTTTGATAAATTTATGCAAATGTATGTAGGCATATTATCAAAACCAGATTTATATCTTTTTCAGTACTAAAAGATATATTGAAATAAATATACAAAATTATCGACAGAGATAATATACTGTTTCCAATATATAATTATCATTAATATATAACTATATCATTCCTTTCCATTTTAATATCAAGCGGTGAGATGGAAATTAGTATATGCATTACAACTAGCGAAATATGCCATTAATTAGTACCAAATATCATTATTTCAAATCGGTTAGTATGCTAATTTCAGTCCAATAATTAAACTTATGTATTTAAAATTATGCTTATTATATTGATAAAACTGATCGGAAAGACGGACAATTTTGTATTTAACCCTACTCCCAACATGTCCATCGTAATTTGCCCACATACTGTCAGGAAGAGAGGTCAAACCTATTTTTAATTAAATTTAAACCCGAAATTCTTTCATTGTTGTAGCCAAACAATTTACTATTGTTGTATATTGACTATATTTCTACTCCAGTTAAAAAATGTGACAGCGGACATACGATGAGTGCTTTTATGTATCATAAATAAATTGTTAATTGTTCAAAGCTGTAATATTTTTTATCCTTTTTTATACATTTGTTATTACGCGAAAGTTGACAGTGCAAATCCCTTGGTACAAGTATTGAACAACGTGGTACTAAAAAATATAATAGTTGCTATTACCTTAATTACTTTTAACGCTTAAAGTTTGACCCATTTTAACAACACTTTGCGGTTATTGATAATATCGTGTTATTTAATATTTAATTCGTTGCTGTGTAAATTATATAAAAATGTGCAAATAAGCCAACATGAAAAAACATTTACACAAAACTGTCGATTTATCGACCCATAAAACATTTCGCTTTTTCTTTTGTATATTTCACGCATTTAAAAATTGTGCAATTTTAATTCCAACAATTTGTTGCGACTTACTTAATTAAAAAAAAAAAAAAAATTTTACAAAAACATAAACATTTATCAAATACTCAGATCTTTATTTTTGCAGATAGGCCACTTTGGCTTTCGTTTCCCCTATTTACAGGATTTTTCAAACTCTTCCAGTTTTCAATAAGTTACTCATACGGCTTGGAGTACCAATGTTTGTTCATATAAACATTAGAAACTAAACCAGAGTTACAAATGTATACATATTCCATAAAACAAACACATATATGCAATGATTATTATATTTATTGAATGTCAGAATATATAACTATAAATTAATATCTATGCCACCGATTACTTCAGGATTCTTAGTCACTTCAACATTTTCGGCAAAGGAAAAGGCAGATAAGAGTTAGCAAAGCAAGCCGCTCTTTGTACACATTTGAAGTGGAGTTAACACCATGCGAACGATCAACAGAGAGTTTTACATACTTTTTGCAGAAATAGCTCAGATCAGTTAGAAATCAATAAGAAACTGCAGGATAGCAAAGCAAATATGGCCAATATATGGCGGGATAGAACCAAAACGTTACTACATAGGTCCATATAGTATATACAGACTGACAGCTGTTATAACCTGACACTGACCTTTTTTAGAGCATGCGAAAAATCCGGCTTGCCTTATAACAATATTTACTGCAGCTGCATCTAGCAGTTAATACGAAGACTGTTTTCCACTTTCTCTTTAAATGACCAGCTTCATCACAAACCCGACACAAAATATTTTTCTTTGAGAGCACTAAATAATTTGAGCGAAATGGTATGGTTATGGCGCATCCAGCGCTAATATAGCTAATGGTGTCAGCACTTCTATCTACCTATAATCTATACTTAAGCTGGCTAATTTTAATCATACTAGAAAATAGTTTTACAATTTGAAACGAATACAATATCGATTATTACGAAGCGAAATTGTAAAGTTAGCTTTCATTTTGTTATATCGTCATAAATATAGGTTCACTGCTCTAAAATGCTCGGCTTTACAGTCGTTCCCTAATATTTGATTGGATAATAAGCAGTACTTTAAGATTATTGATCAGTAATATTTGTCACTTGCTCAGAGCTCTTATCACAATAGAAATTTGGCATACTTTTATGTATCATTTAGTTTCTTCACACACAAATTTATTCAATTTTATTTTGATACAAACGTATATAGGCTAAAGAACTTTTATATAACATTTTTAGATCAACAGAAAAAAACTTAAAACACTGCTAATCCTTATATTTTGCATTAGAGTATGTGGCAATATACAGAATTGTCACGCAAACTTCGTGTAATCCATTCATTCAGTTGTAGAGTTGCTTAATAATTCAGTACGTGGTTATATCGTGTGGTGTAATTGCTGTAATATATTGTAAAGCATCACCGTTCAATTCTTAAGAAAATTATAAAATACGCAATCTTTGACATTAATTGAAATATTAGGAGTTTCCCATCTGTCTTCTGCATTTTGTCAATTGCTTCCGGCACTCTGCATGGCTGGTTGTCATTAACACACTTGTAAACTGATCACTTGCAACAATATTTGCGCAAGAAATTGTATTGATGATATCAATTCTTGTTGTTACTGATGCTCTTACTACTATGTATTGCAATTTAAATGCAGTTGACACAGTACTTTACCATTTTTGCCTTTTGTGCTATGTGCTCTTTTCCTACATACGAAGCTACAGCTTTTATAACTAGAGACAGCCCGCAGTGTTTGCAATGTAACCCATTTCACGCCAAGTATTGATTAACAAATATGAATGTACATATTATAAGTACTTTACTTCTATAATTAGTTTGTAATGTTTTTTCTTTTCAGATATTTTCTCTTCAAATAAACGTATTTAATTAATGAAGGATGAAAATATTTCACAAATAATATTAGATCAGTTGAGCTATAGCATAGATACGGCAGTGGACAGAAAGAGTAGTGAGCCCATTTGTCGTAACCGCCGGAAAACTATAGCATACAAGTACTCTGATCATCTTCTGTGAATATATTTTTTTTTAGATATATGCGCGAAATTTGGCATAGACAAGGCATCACTACAAGAAATTATTCAGATCAGTTAGATAGAATTCAATTGTCAAACAAACGGAAATTAATCAAATACAAGTCATTGTATGGAAAAGTTATTATTTGACAAAGATGCACTGGTGAAGGGTATTACCAAACGGATTTTGATTTATACATTACTCAATAGTTTAAAATAAGTTGGTCTTATATCACAAATCTAACAGTGGGTGTGTTATTCCAAACGAGAAAAACGTAGATCTGAGTATACAATAGCTCTCTGTTGGGGCTTATTCGCAATATTTCAGTAAAAAGTTTCAATCAACAATCGTTAACTTCTTATGTTATGCTTTGTAGAAAGTTATTTCATTTGCAATGAAATACTTATGAAAATGAAATTGAAAACTGAGCACTTTCGTATTCTTCCATGAAAATCTCTTTAAAAGTAACAATATACGTAGATGAATGTATTGCATATAGACTACCCCCAAGCGTGAATAACACTTAATCGATCTATTATGCGGAGTATTTTATTTTCTTATGTTTATTGAGAATGCAGGCTTTACGCCACGTAATGGTATCTTTGCTATCTATTCAGTCATTCTGTTTGCAATTGAATCTGGTTTCGAAAGTGGATCTAAAAACAATTCAATCACCCGTTGTTGGTTTTACACGCCCTTTGTGAAATAAAACCTTCTACAAAGTCTTACAAAATGAACATTAAAATTGAATTTCCGCCATTTCGAAATATCTTCCCAAATGAAAAATCAAAATAATATTCCTATCATATATTTTACGTAAATTTCCAAAAAATTACTTTTTATATTGTCCTACATTATCAAAAGTATATTCTTATTCTTATCTTAAAGCCTTAACCCCCCTTTAAGTCTTAACTGTCAGCTAGTTTAGGATTGTCAGTACTTTACTATATAAATATCGGAAAATTAAAATCCAGCGTTATTTTTGGGACACCCTTTATAAGCGTTTTAGCTATTAGAGTCGATTACAAAATCTGCGCTACCTATATATGAAACTCCAGGTCAAAAAGTCAAGCTTTTCTTCCTGTTACAGCTGATGGAGCCCATGGTCCCACCTAATGTTATAGTTATTTTTTCCATCGAGTAAAGGCCCCTTAAATATTTTTTAGCAATAGATTGCTTTTGCTTTAAATCCTTCCAGGTCTTATACTAGACATCAAAAACTACATTTAATAAATTCTAGCCGACTTTATTCCGAAAATATCAGTAAGTGTATGAGTTATCCTCATACTAAGTATAAATGTCTTAAAAAGTTTGTTTATTGTACCTATGTTAAATGGTTTAGGATATACCATTTTTTTGGCAAGGAACACGTGTACCAAGTTTCATTAATTTTCAGTCTATTTGCGTACACATACGGAAAGACGGCTAGATGAACAAAGCTCGGTAATATAAGTACTTGGAAGAAAAAAATGCAGGAACCATGCATTCTTGCCAAAAACGAGGTGCAAAAATTTAATTTTTCCTAAAGAGCGTGCCCAGTATAATTTTGAGTGAATGTCTGTCAGCTTGAGTAAAAATTAAAATATATAGCCGAAGCTTAGTATCTAACAAGGCCTGCATAGGTAAAAATTTAACCTCTAGCCTCCTATTCCCTGACTGACTTTTTCTTCATGTAACCATTATATACATTTTAGCCCATTTGGTTGGGTTTATAGCATACAAACAGACGAATTATCTTCCGTCTATATTTATGAACAAACTTTGTTGATTTTAATTTTAATTAAATAAGTGCATTTGATTAACCCATTGTCAATGACACCATTCAGAATGTCATGACTTCTGGAAGTTTAATCCATTGAAAGATTTTAATGGAATGAATCCATTGTTGAAAGCTATTTTGGCGATAGAACAGATGTCTATATTTCCTACTATGTAGCTAAATTTGTTGTTTGTGTGAAACTTTAAGATAAATCTCGCACAATGTACATATATACGACAAATTTTGATTGTACTAGTTTTTCCTTATTAGAAAATTCAGTAACTTAGTTGCCATTTAATATTTATTATTTATGCTTTCACAAACTTAACTGAAAGCACTTTGTGAATATATGAATATTATATCCATTTTATATAAGATCAACTTCAATAAATTCACTTCGCTCAGATATTTAATTTCTACTATGACTCAATATGTGAGAATTTATTTTCATTCCAACAAAAACTTTCAATAGGCAAGCGGCACTAATAAATACAAAGTGAGAAAAAATAATTTAATTTGTTTCAAAAATTTTTGAAGCTCTCTCCCTATGCTAATTTAAAATAATTTCAATTATTTTCAGTAAACATACATAAGCCATTCTGTGGGTTTATCGATGATATGCATGTAGCATAAAATCATAAAACTATTTTATTTTTTATTGTTTTAATTTTTATCGTTCCATTTCAAGCAGAACTATGTTTTTTCCGCCGCAACATGTTGTTGAAGAGTATAAAAGGTTTGTCCGGAAAGTAATAGGACTGAGTCGATTTAAAAAAAATTATTGAACCGATCGTTATAATTCTTTAAAAACTTTCCAAATAGGCTCCTTCTAGTGTCACGGAAGGCATTCTCCGGAATAGCCTTGAGAGCAAAAGTGCATGCTGCTTGGATCCCCTCTATCGCCTCAAAATGCCTGACTTTTCGGAATCATACCAAACAGCCCTGACTCGTCACATAGAATACTTTATTCAAAAATTGGAGGTCACTTTCACACCTATTCAAATTTTCCTGGCACACTTCGCTTTGCCCAATTTTTGATCGTCAGTGAGTACTTTTGGGACCTTCTTCGCGCACACCTTACGCATGTTCAAGTGCTCTATCACAATGTCACAAAACACAGATTTTGATAAATTTACCATCTGGGTAATTAAACGAATATTTAGTCGATGGAGTGGATTCAAAACTTTGCGCACACGAGTTACATTGTTTGTGTGTCGAAGCCGCAGGTCTCCCAGCACTTCAGCCCTATTACTTTCCGGACAAACCCTGTAGTAGGTTTGTGGACTTTTCTGTAATAACTAGAACTACTAAAAGTACGATGAATAGAATTGGTTAAATTTATATGTTTAATTAATAGTTTTATTTCTTCAGTATCAGTTCAAAGATAACAAGGAAATGAATATAACATAGATAATATTTCCGAAAAGTGCAACTAGTTACAAATATTATAGCAGTTATGTTTGCTTGTTGATAAAAATTCTTAATAAAAAGAGTTTAAGATTACTTTTAAATTAAAAATAAATTTCCATGCTTGATCGCTTAATTGATTCAAAGTGCTTAAAGCAATGCTCCTAGAAGCGTGATAGCAGATAGCATATGGAAATTGCACATCATTTGCCCAGAAAGTAATCTGGGTTGTTCAAAAATAAAATAATTTGCATATGATAAGTACGATTATTATATTATATATAATAAGGTAGCCCGGAACCGTATGTTTAATAATTTATCCGAACACTTACTTACACCGTAAATTACCAACACTTTTGGCGTTGATTAATGCACCAATGAGTGATTGCTCCTGTGTTTGATAATGGATGGATCAATTCATAATATAAGTACTATACTAATTAAGAACTCAGGGATATTTTCTGTTTAATGAGTTGGCTTTTGCTGAGTTTAATCATTAATCAATTTGTTTAAAAAAAGGAGCCGATACATTATTAAGAGCGAGTAATAAATACACATAAGTAAGTCAACTCGTTCGTGTTTACGGTGCCATGCAACGAAAAGGAAGGATATTCGCAGAACAGCGAATATGGATAGAGCAATTGAATAAAACATTTAGACACATATTAGAATATCGTTTATATGACTGGATTGTCAAACTCTATTTGGACATTTGATTTTTTTTAAATGATTCCACCATTTTCTTGAAGAAACATGGCTTCATCTTATTATTTTGTTATAGATCACATATCGTAAATTACACATTAAATAAGTGAAAGCAATTGTATATAAATTTAGTTAAAAATTATATAACGTCTTTTTAATTGATGGTTTTTCATTTATTTATAAATTGATTTTATTGAAAATATTTTACACGAAATGGAAACATTATGCTATTTATGGTAGTGAGCTCGTAATCAAACTTGATGATGGTGCAATATGCTTATAGTTTTGTGCAATCTTTTATCCACCACTTTGTTTATACTTACTTACTTATTATATGATATTTAATTTTTATTGTCTGAAGAGTTGGAATCAAGTCAAATTGTTTTTAAACGAACTTCAATTTATAACTACCGATCAATAATACATACGTACACGTGGATTTATTTTTGAAAATTTGTTTAGTCTCTTCTAATTTAATTTATTATTTATATATGGCGATTTCACAGTTCAAATAAAATTGTACTTTGAAATTCATAAACAGACAGCAGTTATTTTAGCTGTTATTAGTATTTTCACAGCTTGAATAGCTAATGGAAAGTTACCCTCCTCCTTAAAATAATTGGTAAATTATTCATTTCAAAATTGACAAAACGAATTCAATGATTTATAAATTTTAAATAAACACTTTACATTATTGTTGCTTAAAAATATTACCCCAACGTTTACAAGGATTTTTATGGTTTCATGATTTCAATTTTGAAATGCTCCACTTATATATGATATCCATATGATTCAATGAAAATATTTCAATACAAGATTATTATAAAAATTACATTGATAAACGAAAACTATCATACATATAATGTAAAGAAAAACGTTTACGGAAGGATAAACAAAATTAACTTTATTTTCAATATAATAATTTTTCTTACAAGGTGTAAATGCTGGAGTACAGACAGATTTATGCAATGGCTGATATTTCGGCTTAGTATTCACCTATAAAAAAGTAGCCCCCATTACGCAAAAGTACCAACTTATAATTGTATGTGAAATTAATTGGAAGCTAAAAATGTGAAATACTCTTTTCTCTGTTTTGTTTTTCAAATGTTGATTTAATCTTTAACAATAGAATAGCAGGTAAATAGTAAAAGTTTACTTTTGCGCATGCCAAGAACGCAACTCCAACTCTACATTACTGAGAGGGTTAATTGCATTTGTTGTGTTCGTCTGCAGTTTTTGAAAAGTTTTGTTTACTTTACCCGACTATATAGGCAAAGTTCTTGACAAAAACTAGTTTACAAGTACATCAGGTTTTATACATAACTAAGTTTTCCAGTGACAACTAGGGGTGGTCATGTTTGTTTATATATGTATCTGTACTGTTATATTTGTATCAGTTTGTTCAGTAAGTTTTGCCATTTCATCATGTAACTTTTCACCTTGAAATTGTCCATGATTACTACGCAAATTCATGTTCTGTGGCTACTGTTTATTTTTTCTACGAAAACCCATCTTCTCAGAAGAGGCATATTTCCGGCTTCACAACTTCGTCAGCACATAAAACTGTTACCTCAAATCTTTCTGAGGTTCTGAAATTACACAAAAATTTACTGTTTGGTGCGGATTGTCATATGGCGGCAACATCTGGACTTACGGGGTTTGACAATTAAGTAATGAGACTGATTTTATTGTTGCGCTTGTGGTAAACCTGTGACCTTGAAATTCCCTCTCTTTTTCCGGCATCCCTCCCCTCTCCATGGATATATGTACCATCGCACTACCTGCTGCGTCAATTTGAGTAGATGTGTGTTTGTAGTGCTTGTCACGAAAATGGAAAAACGAAATCAAGAGCAACGCGTCGCGATAAAATTTTGCGCCAGTTTGAGCGAAACAGCTTCGGGAACGTACGCTAAAATTACAAGAATATATGGTCAAAGCTCACAATGGTGGTTTCCGCGCACCCCACGCCCGAAAAAAGTTCGCATGAACAAGTCGAAGGTGAAAACGATGATTATTGCCTTTTTTGATAGCCGTGGAATCGTCCACATAGAATTTGTTACACCGGAGAAAACTGTGAATTAAGTATGCTATTGCCAAGTACTCGACAGATTGCGAAAACGAGTCCACAGACATCGCTCGTAACTAGATCCTTCATCACGACAACGCGAATGCAGCGCCCTCAGCGTGTCCCACTATTTGGCCTCTAAAGGGATCGCCGTGTTGCAACAGCCGCCTTATTCGTACGATATTTCACCCTGTGACTTCTTTTTGTTTCCTAAAACGAAATCTGTGGTCAAAGGAACCCATTTTGAGTCGATTACGGATATCCAGGCGGCCGTGGCGAGGGTACTCGCGGACATCCCAGTCGAAGCGTTTCAGAAATGTTACGACGCATGGAAAATGCGCTGGAATCGCTGTATAGCTGCCCAAGGGGACTACTTTGAAGGGGATGGCAGAATTGTAGAATAATTTTCAAATATACGGTTTTTATGGAATCAGTCTCATTACTTAATTATCATACCTCGTATTTTTTTCGAAATATGTGAGAATCATATAACAATGTTGACCGACTTATCTTCCCGATTTTTTTTCCTCGCAAGCGATGCGTACGATCTTTTTATCAAACAAGACGGTTGGCTATTTTTTACCTAAGCATTGACACATTTTCCAGCTACATACATATAAGCAAAACTGTTTAAGTAAGTTAGTTTATGGTGTATAAAATTATATGGCAGCAAACGGTAGTCATAACCCAAGTCAGGTTACTATTACAGCTTGCTAACTAGTAAATACTGAACCATTTGCCTAAATACCCACACATAAATCTTATAGAGTACAACAAAATTGCGGTTATGAGTGTGGTATAACCACAAATAATTGGCAAACAACTAGCAAGCAGTGTTTAAAGTATATCAGTGTGAAAGTGATTGCGGTTACATTTGTATGTATGAATATGCCACATGGCGAGTAGATATATGTTCAAAAAGCATTAAAGCTGAAGTAGAACTTGTATGAATATGTATGGACCTTCTAAACTGAACTAAAATTATCATTATCTTCTGTCTAGTAACATAAATCTAGTACTTCAAAAATTTAATCGGATTTATAGCGATACCACATTTATAATTATATATCGTTCGTTATAAATGATACTATATATTGAGGTAAATTTGTTTAGTGAAATACTCACAGATATGTTAAAATCAATGTGTGATTTTATAATGGTGTCCATGTCGTATGAGTAACATTATGTTATATACATATAATATATGTAGAATAAGTGGAACGAGTATATGTAGCATTTAACACATATAAATAAATAAAATGTTTATATTAATTATAAACATGTTTTTAAGTTATATTTTGAAATAAAACACGCATTATGAATGAACTAAATAACAGAGACCGAAAAAACGTAAACGCAGTTCGAATACAATGTTTATAGTGACAGTTGGAATGAAAAACTGTTAGACAATCTATGACTGGAGTAAGCGTTGAAAATGTAGTAATTTGGCATATATAGGCTTGGAGTATACTGTACTAATATTCTTCTTTAGATTTCAAACTGGACAAGCTTTGGATGGACGATAACATGATTCAATAATATTTTCTCGATTACATACGGACCGCTGGTTATAGTTAAAGTTGAACGTAACTATAATATGCTATTCTTAGGCAACATATTGTGAAATTCTATAAATACAAATGTGCATAATTTTCATAACATAAATTTACAACTGGCTGAGAGTTAGTGAATATATTCAAAACATGAATAAAAATTACTTCCTTAAGAACTTCGAGATCAGAGGTCAAACACAAAATTATTTTAAACGAATTATACTTTAGACAGGATTATCCAGAGACTTGCCTTGCTTATAATTGTCACGGTGTCCACGTAGAAGTTAATTTCTAAACATAAAAATATTATTTATTTTAAAGATTCATTCACTTTACAAAATTTTATGATTTTACTCTCTGGTACACAAATCAAGAATCAATAATTACAATGAGGTAAAACTTTTCACAAATAGTGCCTTGAATTATGTCCTCTTATGACCAGAAATTATACGGATCGGAACAAAACTGTTGAAGCCCCCAGGTACCGAATATGTGTACCCTAGTACCTTTAGTTGGATTTTGTCCAAAATATAGAATTTTATTAGTCTGTGGCATATTAATTGTTTCCCCAATATAAGTCAATAAAATATCAAATTTGGTTATATTTTATTCACGTTTTTATCGAATAACAGATGTTTAATTCTTCCGCAAAATTTTTTAATATAAATTTTCAGCAGCACTTGAAGGAATTTCCCAGTCTTTCATCTTTGCAAGTTGCAAGAGTATAAAATGTTCAAAATGTTCAGATACACCGGAAGGTAGTTCTTTCTTACTTATTGAAATGTATGTGGTTTTATTAAATCACCAAATTAAATCATAGCACCACAGATTCAAGTGAGAATACACACAATCCTACCAAACAAATACTACACTCAATTCACTTATACACCATTTATGCTCTTATGGTACAGACCAACCTTTTCATTATTTCTGTTCCGTTGCAAATTGGCAACAGTCGAAAGTTCTACTTAATTATTTATTCTGCAGTCGAGCATCGAAAATTTCGTGATGTTTCATGTATCATGAATGTCTTTGGGTCATGAATTATTTACAGCCTTGCCACTTCAGGTCATATTGTTCACTTTCCCATTCGTTATACATACAGCTGCTAACAACTAATTAGAAACGACACATATTTTGAAATAAATGGTGTTATTTTCTAATAAGTCACTTATTTTTTCTGTTTTTTTACTCATTTTATTGAAACTTACATTAAACTTAAGCGCTAATAGTAAAAATTTTAATTAAAAATTCTTTTTTTGAAGATTTTAACGAAAATGTGAAGAATCAACGATTTGAATATTATATACTGTTATTAAAAGAAGTTTCCTTACTTTCACTTAATATTTTGTTACTTTACCCTTTTATTTTAGTACTGCTTCACATCGATTGGGAATTGACGTAATAAGGCTCTGACACCGCGCCACTAGTGTTTCTTGCCATGCCGTCCTAATTTCATCAAAAAGTACATCCATATTTGTGATATTTTTGATACCTGCAGCTTTTTGACATCAACAGAGAAGTGTTTTCTTCAGGCCACTATAAAACATTCATCGAATTTTCAACAAAAAACTTTTGTGTCAAATTTCCAGTATGCTTTGGATTGTTGTTGGATTGTTCCCTTAGTTTATCTCAGAATGATATTTTTTAGGATGTCGACGTATTTCTCTTTTTGTAAATTTACGTCAATCGTATGGAACGGGCATAAAACGTTCCTGGGAAAAATTCTTGACAGGTTGGTCGGAGAACATACCTTCGACCATCAGAATATATGCGATTAATTAAGGCTAGATCGCTCCAAATAACATACTTTCATTGATTTTTTGTTCAGGATTATTAATATTTGGAAAAATCTACGCGTTTTTACTTTGAATGTTAGTCAGAAATGGTTTCCTGCGTGCTGCCCTAACGTGAAGTCCAAATTCGACCAAACGCCGGGAAATTGTTTCCTTGTACATTTGGCCACTATATTCGTCTTGCGTTTTATGTAGAATGTCAGTGGAGCACATTTTTGGGTCTCTTCGGGCGTTGGTAATAATTCAGCTGTCTATTTCTGTTGAAGATTTTAAGATTCTTTCCTTATATGTAATAATGAAAATAGTTCGAAAATCCTGTATATGCTTAAGGGCATTGAAAATTATTTTTTCGACCTGATTCAAAATTTCTTTGTACGTCTTTCTAGACTTACAAAGGTCGAAAATGTATATGCGAAGGGAAGGAGTTTTAATTCATTAAACAACTGTTTTTAATTAGCTGTCGTACTTAATTCACCTTCTATATGGAAACGCATTTAGTACTTGTAAAAAGATTAAAACAACTTCATCTGCACAACTACGAAACTCAGCGCATTTAGTAGTAAATAAAGTAACACGAACAATGCAAGACCTTTAAGAATACAAATAACGGTATACAAAAACATTTAATCGTTATACTTATCAGCCACCTACTCCTTTATTGTAGTTGCGGTTCTAATTAGTTGTCAACAACTGTATGTTGTGAATATCTGGGGCAGTTTTGTTCTTTACTTTTTAAAATATTTACAATATCGTATTATTTTAACTAGTTTTGCATAGAAATGATGTTGATAATTTGAAAAGGCATTCAGTAATTGGGTTGGTCTTGTTAATTTGTTATTGAAAAATCTTAAGGGGTCAGTAGGGTAATCATTTAAATTTTTTTTTTTTAATTTTTTGATCCTTTATACTCTTAGGATTAATGTAGAAACCCACTTTAATAGTGGAAGGTTTCGAAAAAGGCACAACAATAATAATACTGCTCAACGTTCGGAGCACTCGCAGTGCACATGCCAAACTTTAAACGCGTTTTTCTCAAAACACTTTTTTAAACTGGTGTATATGATTCCGGTCGAACTACTCAACCGATTTTTTTTAAATGTTCACAAAACGCATAGCTATCGTTACTTTATCTTTTGTAATTGTTTTTTTTTTTGGAAATGTGTTGCATTTGGGTGAATATTAAGATCCACTTAAAATACTTTTGTATTAATAGTACTTTATAAGTTGATAAACACTTTTAAAACCATGTGTTTCAAAATTATGGTATATCCAAAATCAGTAGCGGTGTTAGGGTAGGGCGCGGTTGGGCAACCGCCCAGGGCGCCGGTCAAAAGGGGCGCCGCAAGCGCCCCCCATCTCATTCTTATAGTTCGAGGTCTGCTTAGTCGTAAATTCCCTAAATAAAGCGGATGTTTTTTTACGTTATAAACACTTGAATGAAACTATTCAATCGGGGTTCATTTTACGGGAAATCCCCAATCATAGAAAAACATATTGTCTACCTCCTTTTAACTCTTTGGTTAAAAAGATCGTAATTTTAGCGAAGCGTAACAAACTCAGCTCATTCGCATTCGTAAAATCGGTGCCCATAAAAACAATTATTTTAAAACAAACAGACGCGAAGTAGTAACCAGACAGATTGCAGGGGTCAGGGTTAGGACAACGGGGTTAATATGAAAGGAAAAAATATTGGGGTTCAAAGGAGAATTCTCGACATAAACCCCTTAGCTGTTTATGTGCCGTGTGGCTGTCATAGCTACAATCTAGTACTACGCGATGCCGCTAAGGTTCAGTCACTTTGTTTGGGGTACTTTAGAGGTTGTTCACATTGTTTCCAGCTTCTGTTCATCGATGGAAAATTCTAACCGATCACTTGGGACTATATACTATAAAAAAGCTCAGTGACACACTTGGGAAGAAATAATAAGTAGTGTTAAAGTAGTCCGTTATCAAATTAGTACTATACATGATGCTTTGATTACTTTGGCTCTTGAAACTYAGAAGCTGATGTTCAAGTGTCTCATGAGGCTACTACTCTGGCCGAACAGCTAAAAGATTTCAGCTTCACAGTTTCATTGGTTGTTTGATATGGCATACTTTATCAAATAAATATTGTAAGTAAATCTCTACAGTCAACAGATATGGATCTTGGTAAATGAACAAAAATGTTGAAAAAATGCTGCAATTTCTTTCAAGACTACAGAAATACAGGCTTTAAAAGCGCTAYTTTAACTGCGAAGGAGTTGGCCGAAGAACTAGAAATTGAACCTGTATTTCGAGCTACAACAAGAATTCGACGTGTTAAGCGTCAAACTAGTGAAATTGCATGCGATGACCCTATAACTTCTCCAGGAAAGAAATTTGATTTTGAATTTTTCAACTGTCTTTTGGACAATATATTAATTTCAGTCAATGAAAGGTTCGAATAGTTAAATGAGTACTCGGAATCTTGGTCTTTTTTGTCCAATATTAAACAGATTCCAAAAAAAACCCGACCTTGTCAAGCTCTGTAGTGATCTCCAATTAAAATTAACTGTAGACTCTAAATCAGACATAGATGGTTGTATGTTGTGTGATGAATTTGTAAGTCTGATATTCTTTTTGCCTGATCAAAATGTGGTAACTCTCATTTTTATTTTAAATTTCATCAAAGATTGCAACTTACAAGGACTGTATCGAAATGTATGGATAGCATTGCGAATATTATTAACTATACCTGTAACGGTTGCTAGGGGAGCGGAGCTTTTCAAAGCTGAAGCTGATAAAAACCTATCTTCGGTCAACAATTTCTCAATCTAGATTGACAAACTTAGCAACTTTGTCAATTGAAAACGAAATTGCTGAAAACATCGACTTTGACAACATTATAAAAGAGTTCGCTGATAGAAAGACCAGAAAAGTAAAATTTTATTAGTGTTTTGTAATAAATGGTTATTTTTATAATAAATAATTATTTCTTTTAATAAACGGTTATTTCATTAAATGTTTTCCCTTTTTTCGAATGAGTTTGAATTGCAGTTGGAGGGCGCCGTAGAAATCTCGCCCAGTGCGCTGGTAGTGTTAAAACCGGCACTGTCCAAAATACGATCTTTAACCACTCACCATGGCGTATGAGTAATCTAATTTGCTGCATTTTTTTTACCTTACAAAAAGAGCTAGTAAGCATGTATAAAATGTTAGAATGGTACTGGAAATGCGTTGTAGAACTGTCGTGCTAGTTTACTCCCTGCCTCATAAATCATTTACATACATATAATCACATACTTTAAACATTTTATTTTGTGTTTGCTTTGTAAAAGCTGCGTATCACATTATTTTTCAATATTGGCAATTGCCCTCAACTGCCACCTCAATTGCATCAAAAAGTTATTACTTTCACTCTCGATTTGATTTGAATTCAAAACGTTAGCAGGGATGTCAAGGGTTCTTGATAGAACTTACGCTATTCAATTTGACCAAAATCAACCTTGATACTTTTACTTCAAGTGCTAATTAAATATGGCTTCATTCATTATTGACTCTTATATGTGCTCAAATTTTGTTGTGAAGATCAATCTTTTAGTGAAATCAATCAGGCTGACTGCTATAAATAATACAATTTAATCATAATAATTTCTAATTTTTACCACTCGTGTAAAAATTGGGTATTCACATAGCATTTACTTTGTGTCTAGCTTTGGTAAGGTTCAAAATGGTCATATTTCGGAACTCAATGTACTTGAGATAAAAAAATATCACAAATAATTTGTTGGGAGAGAAGTATCATAATATAATTGATATAAATGCAAATATACAGGGTGGCGAAAAAGTAATCCTCCAATCAGAAGATGCAATTTACCTCTAATGTCAGTTGTGTTTTCTATAGTAAACACATGCGAAATACACGTAAATACACAAAATGGTACGCAATCGCGTCTAACATTCGCTCAAGCCATCCTTAATCACCACCAAGAGGAAGATGATTTTTCATCAAAAATAATCATGGCTTCATTTCCATCTAAGTGGGTACGTACATAAGCAGAATTTACGTTTCTGTGGTACTGAAAATCCCACGAAGAGCCACCCGCTCAAAGCCACTGTATGTTGTGCTGTTTTCGCTACAGGAGTTATTGGACATCGCGGGCCACATGGTTACTGTGAGTGGTGAGTGCTACAGAGCAATGATCAATGAGATCTTTATGCCGCAACTTGATGAATTTGGATTGAAAAACATATGGTTCCAAAAGGACGTTGCAACGGCACACATTAAATGGGCCACAACCGATATGCTGAAGGATTATTTCCCGGTCGCCTAATCTCTCGTTTTGGCTATTTGCATTGGCCAGCAAGATCGCTTGCTTTGACCGCTCCAGAATTCTTTTTGTGTTGCTTTTTGAAGTCGCGGGCTTATGTCAACAAAACTTGGACTCTTGCAGCTCTTAAAGACAATATCCGTCAAAAATGGGAGGACCTATCGCCGGAAGTTCTGGCCTAAGTGATAGAAAATGCCGTAAAAAGGGCTCAAATGACAATCAACTGTGGCGGCGGCCATTTACATGATATCATATTCTCGACTTGATGTAAAAAAATTAAATCACCAAATAAAAATAATCCACAACCAGAATCAAAGTTTTTAATCTTTTTTTAATTACAGTCATAAAACTTCGGAAGGTTATTTTCGCGCCACCTTGTTCAAAAAAAAACCAAAATTCATTCTCAAAATCAAAGCCTCCACAGTAATAAGATTTGCATATTGTTTTCATGATTATTGATACTATTCAAGTATTGGCAAAGAAGTTAAGGTTTTCTCAAGCGCCTATATATTTGAGCTTTCTGTTTGCAGTTCCTTTTCTCTTTCAATTTGTTGCTCTATTAATAACAAAGTGAAGGCAAAAAGTCTAAGTTACTGGTACTGATAAAAAGAGGGGTTAGTGAATTCGCAAACAACACGTTGATCACCAATTTATAGGTTTGAATGGGTGTGCCATTATTTTCAATTAACAATCATCTTTTTTAAGGATTGTTAATAATGACTTTCGTTTTCGCCCAATGTGTTGCCCGCGATTCCTTTTTCCCGCACTAAAGCAGTGAAAAGAAAAGAAAACAGGATATGAATATACACAGGGTTAATGGGTATGGTCCGTTGTTTGATATACATATATAATATTAAGAAAGTTAATGGTATAATTTGAAGTTAATAAAAATTAAATCATTCGATTTTTTTCGCGTGAGTTATACTTTTTCTGAAATTTTAATATTACATTGCAGAAGTTGAGCCTCGTTTCACTGCCATCATTATTTTCAGACTAAAACTCATGGTGAATCTAGTCATTGCTCATTGCTATAAGAAGGAGAAGCAATTTCGTGGTTTTTACATAAAAAAAAAACAGAAACTTAAAATTTTATTATCAGCCGAAAAACTTTCTTCGGGATTTTCTGAAGATTATCTCTTTCAAATGTTGCTCGCGGCTACGTCTCAGATGATACATCTGTTGAGTTCACTTTTCGATGACACTGGAGACTGGTCCATGACACGCTCCAAAATGTGATTCTCCGCTTAGACTTCAGACTTTACATATGGTTACAGGAAAAGACATACTAACTGTGTAATATCACACGATTATGGTGGCCAATCGAACGGCCCAAAACGTGAAATTATCTGCCGATTATGTTAATCATAAATTGGTTTAAATTTTGCAAACCTGATCTGTAACTAGAGAAGTAGCAGTAAATATTATGTAAACCGATTGGTATGTTAAGTTACTTAATTGTTAATCAATTAGTTCAATTTAGCCAAAATTATCAAATTAGTGGATGTAGCGTACAACCCTTCCAACTATCATATTTGATGACAACGTCAAAAAATGTCATTGCTCACCTTTAGTGTACATATATATAATTTTGAATGGGTACACTTTGTAAACTACCATATATTTCAAAACTGAAAGATTGATGTATGTCGTTACTTAAAATGTAAAGTTACGTACTCATAATATCTTTTTTCAAAACTTAACAGGAAAATAAAAACCGTATATCGTTTATAAACCACTCCCATTAAGACGAAACTTTAATTTTAGTTGTTAATCAGTAGAAATATACTATATATATCAAATATTTCCATAACTATCGAACATTGTCATTTTTACTTAGCTTTGCTTAATTTCAATGAAATAACTTTACCCACCAGAAATGATATCAGGTATTAATTCCAATAAAGCTCAATTAGTAATAGAAAAGAAATAGCCCCCTAAATAAATTACTGAGTTTGTTATTTTGTCTGCATTCTTTCACTAAATTTGAATAACAAAGATTTTTGACTTCTTCATTTACAAAAGAAAAGCTGTGCCAGAGAAAATTTGAGGTAAAGGGAGGAAGTATCAAATGCAAATAATAATGATAGAAAACTTGGATGATATTCAGCGTTCCAAATGGTTCGACATCAATTTCTAAAGTGCATTCTAATAAATACTTCTGAACAGTTTGTCTATTATGTGCTCAATTGACCGCCTAATTTAAATTCAATTGGTTAAATAAAATCGAATTGAATAGTGAGCAAAAGTCTGCGCTTTCCTGGGTAAAAACTTGGTGGAGACAGTTTGTGTCTGTAGGAATCTTAAGACTCACAAACTGTCTCCCTACCATATGTAGTTTTTGAGACAATTTTTAGGGTGTCAATATACAATATTTACAGACTTACAGCTGGGTATCTCGAATTCCGAGATTCTTACCCAATTTAACCTTAAATGACTGGAGACGGTAAATACCTCAATTTGCTTATAAGTAGGTTTAGTTTAAGAGTAAAGGTAAAGTTGTGCATAATGAAATTGTATTACAGAACGTTAAACATAATTTAAATAGAAAACAACCTCCTTTTTAAAGATTTAATACTTTATGGAAAGAACTTGGTCCTTAAATTTAAGAATTCTTCTACCCAAGAATGTCACTTGAACCGTTATATAAACGAGCAGAGTTTCTTCAATAGCTAAGCCCTGTCTTTGTAAGGGAAGCACAAGATACTTGAGATATTGAAAACCTTGTAAGTCATATCCGGCTCGCACTCACCATTAAAAATCTTGTAAAAATCTTCTTCTTTTACCCCATCAACCATATTAGACACTTTTCATCCCGTGCAAATTTGAAAATAATTTGTCACCTAGAAATTTAGGTCGAACGAGGAATTCATCGCCCTTTTGAAGGCTTACTTTGCAGACTTCCTCAAACATTAGAAAGAAGTGGGAAAGTCGCTCGGTGAAGTGTGTCGAATCAAGCTAAGAAATAAATTGTAAGGTAAATTTACGTTTTTTTTTAAACAAAAATGTCCATCAAACGATCACCTGTACAACCTACAATCAGGGTTTATAATTCACATATTGGACTCATATATACGAAGAATAACAAAAGATTGATTTAAAGACAAAACCCGCTTTTTAAAATTTTTCGCCTACAAATAATATTCCTTGGTGTCATATTGCAGTTGGTTACTCAAATTTTCCTTAATATGTATCCATGATGGTTCCTTGTTAAGCCACAAAAGTCAGCCGCTCTATATATTCCCTACAAAATCATTGCACTCGTCTAGCAGTGTGAGTAATGACCCTGTTTAATCGCGTCACTACAAATTATTCTGCTTACTTTATTACGCCTCTGAGTTTATTTTGCGACAAAATATTCGACTCGGTGTGGAGTGGACGAGGAGACTGGGAAAGATAAAAAAAATATGGAAGACGGATTGTTTTTATGAAAATTACATTCGTTTTATTTTTGTCTATTTGTTAATTGTTTTGAAATAAATTTAATTTGCTTCCCATAAAAGTAGTTGTGTAAGCATATGTATCGCGTCAGGCGGATAATTGAAATCAACTCAAAATATTCATTTATAGAAATAATTTAGAACTTTTTACTTCAAGTTTGTATTTATAAAATGATCACAATAATTATGAGGACTAGAATTAGCTATAATACCTTTCAAAATAATATAAGTTCCTTATAAAAGAGCTTTGTTTTGATCGTTCAGTTTGTTTAACAACTATGTGCTGAAACGGCTGGATTTAAAAATTTTCCTCAAACATTCTTCCCTTGGGTAATATTCGATGTAAAAATTTGTAAAGATTTCTTAAAAATCTGCAGCTTTTTTGGGAGAAAAGGACGTGTGCTCATGCAGATCATTTATATTGATTTTTTATAGGGTCTCCTACATTCCCCCTGAGTCTTGCAAACATTGTGGCAAATTCAGGGTAAAATTAATAATTATAAAAAAATAATAAACAAAAACTTCTATCTGGAATGTTAGAATTGTTCAATCGGCACTCAAATAAGAAAAAGCCTTCGAAATTAGCTCTTTGTGACGTCGCCAGAGCACAATGCGATATAAAATAGATATGGCTCAATGCTAAATGTGGTATTGAGATGATTGCAGCAGCACAATGCTCGAATAATACGCAAAATCACACTTGATGAGTAAGCAAATATTATCACATTACTACATTATTATATACACTTTAATTTCTTACACAAATTTATTGATATGCAAACGTATGTGCTTAATTAAAGTATTAAAAGCATCACATGTGTCATGGGCTTAATATAATTAAATGGTGAAGTAATTACTTTCTGTGTTGTTTCTGAACATTAATTTTAATTGTCATAAATGGAAAGGTGCGTGTCATTTAGAGACTTACGTTTAATTATAATTATTTAAAGTAATGACTTTTGCTGCCTTCATTTTCGTAAAGGCCAAGTACTGGTTAAATATGAATAGTCATATATCATACTTAGTATACGATTGTTTGAAGAGAACAAAAATCTTCACTTAGCTAGCGAAGAAAGCAAACGTGTTAATTTTTAATTTAAAAAAAAATATGTAAACTTCATTCATTTAAACTAAAATTTCCCTATTTTTAATAGTTAAATAAGTGGATTATTATAGATTCTCTATAACATTCAACAATCAACGCACATAGGTCGGTTATTCAAAATTAGCTGGCCAAAAGTCCATTTTTTTTTTAATAAAAGGCTTTTAAGAAATAGTACCTTCAATAAAAAGAGAAATAGCCCAGTAAGAAGAGTTTACCACCGCCACCCACCAAACATGCACTGTGGACTTGCGTGCGCACTTCGAAACTAGATCTTCATGAATTTAAAGAATCATTATGTTTGTCCTTTCTAATTATTATTTCGCAACCATTGTGATGAATTTGAGCAATTCATGATATTTCAAGTGTTTTAACTCCATTTCATAGTAACGGTTCAATTTTAAAACAGAGCAGGTAGCAAAGTATTATTTTTTGGTAATTTTCTTGCTCAAATATAAATTATTTATATTCTCGCCTCCTATTGCGTGAAAATTTTTATAGTTTTTATTAATACACATATTAAGGTAGGTAATGACATATATTTTAGCCGCGGATGTGCATCTAAAGACTTTTTAAGATTAGAAGTCATAAAAAAATTAAATAAAATGTTCTTTTTTTTTTAATTTTATCAATTGCTTATATTTTGGCTTTAGGTACTTCTGGCATAAAAGTAGGTATCTTTACGATAAAACACAACAGCAAAATGTGCCTAATTTGGATGAAAAATTAAATTATTTTGAAAATAACCTTTTGACCTGTCATGGTGAAACAAACATTTTCATATTTTAAAACATTCATCAAAGAAAAATAGTCTAAAGCACATAGTTCCTTAAAACGAATGAGTGTTGAATAAACGAAACGTTGGAGCTTCCGACAAATGTTTTAAATCGATTGGGTCGACCATCAAAATCATTTAGCGATTGTAGTGAAAGAACTTAACACAGAAGAATGGAAAAACTTAGATATATTTTTAGTTAGGACGCCATAGTTCACGCAGCATACAACACATTACAGGGTTAAGGAAAGAGAAACGCTTCGAAAATACTTCGAGACATTAAAAAATATATAATACGTGCAGGGAAATAGGGAAGAATTTTCAAAAAAGCAAAATCAGATCGAACAGTTCTTGTTTTACACCACTGCAAGTGCTATCAATGTTTGTTGAAGCCGATTTAACAAAACAACAATATGAAATCATTAGAAATACAAATAAATTACTTTACCCGTGCTATGGTCAGCTAATCAAAGCACAAAAAGAGTGTTACCCAACCGAGGATTGTTTTAAGATCACAAGCACCTGTGCGGAAAGCAATTTACAAAGCCTAATTGATAACACAATTACGCATTTATTTATAGCGAATGAAGGAATCCTCTGTTCCCTTAACAATAGTGAAAATAATTCCTTAAAAACTATTTGTAAGTGGGGTTGTGATGGATCGCAACAGGCTATATTTAAAATGACAATGGTCGATGGCAAAGTGTGCAATGCTGCAACTGATACCAAGTCAACAAGCATATGTTGTATTTGTGGAGTCACATCTACAGATTATAATAATCTGTTGGTAGACATGCCGAAAGCTAACTTGCTGATGGCAATATAATTAGGAGATTTTTTGAAAACCCGCAATTAGTTGTTGATATAACAAAAACTAATTTTAATATCAGCAATAGACTAAAAGTTATATTGGAAACTGCCTCAAAGAAACATAAAATAGACACAGAAAGATCTGATGAGTATACTATGGCAATGGCCAGATTGAATTGTGATCTCTTTAGGAGGCATCCCATGACTCCGACTATGCATAAAATATTAATACAAGGCGAGGAAATCAAAAAGCCAGATGAGTTCCAAAGTAAACAGGACGTTTTTTCGGCAAAATAAATTTATTTTATTCAAAATAGTCTCCTTTTGCTTCAATACAGATTTTAGCTTGGTCCAAAAGCATGTCGAACGAGTGATTTAACTCGTTGGCTGGTATGGCCGCCAGTACGCCGGTGCAAGCCTTTCGAATGGCCTCTATGTCTGCATAATGCTTTCCTTTCATGGAAAAATGCATTTTGCCGGAAAGGAAAAGGTCGCACGGTGCCATATTAGGTAAATTCGTAGAGTGGTTAATGAATAAAATGTGATTTTTGATCAAATAATCGGTCAAAAGATGTCCCTCAAATATTGGATTCTGAGCAATTTTTGGTCGTCAGTCAATTGGTGCTTAACAAACCATGCACACACCAAAAACTTGTTTGTTCAATTGAAATGTTTAGGTAAAAGTTTTACCAATTTTAAAACCAAATATAACGTTGGCTCTTTAACTTAACTTCCAATCAATGAAATGTCATGAAATTCTCACTGGACAATCAATAAAAAATAGCATATCCTAACGCCTCAGTTAACATATAAAGCGCTACCACGGGCGCTGGATTTTTTACTTTGGATTGCTCCTTGTATGGCATAGATTTGTGTTGCGAAGTTAATACCGGTAAACTGTATTTAATAATGTAAATTTATAAAGATAAGATCTTTAGTTTATATATTGCGTTTATTGAATTTTTATGAGCTGATGAAAATCGAAGTTTTATTTCCCATGACAGTTGCCTTTTCTTTAGTTTTAGTGTTATTAGTGTTGATGACAAAACTGCTATTAGTACAAATAGTGAGCTCTCTGAAAAACTGTTTATAGATCATCGCATAATTTTTATATTAGATTCAAAAATTTTTTAAGTGAAAATAAAACTTCCAAATATGTCCTAAATTAAATAAAGAAGAGCTGAAAATATGTTCAATATGCTCCCTTTTGTTTTAATTAATATATCTGTCAGAGGTATACTCATATTTGTTTTTCCTTAGACGAAGCCCAAATAGAAAGGTGCTAATCGGTATTTTGTATAATAGATAATAGTTAGATTATGATAGGTGGGCTAATTGTACTATATTCTAAAGGAAAATAATATGATGACACTAAAAAGATCTACTTATTTGCAAAATTTTAAACTGTCTGACTAACTCGTAGGAGGAAATAATGAAAGTTATTGTATTAAATGGACTTCCTCGGAAGTGGCTTTAATTTAAATAACCGATTAAAAGTTTATGAACCAAATTTGATTTGATTTATATATGCGGTACAAAGTCACCCGAAAGTCCGAAAGTTTTTATACCAAGTATGTGGGGGCTAAGTTAGTATTGGTCCGACTTAACCAAGTTTTGACATACAGACATACCATTATAAGGGAAGAATTATTCCTTAAATTTAGTTATTTATATCACACATTGACCGATATTCGATCAAAAGTCAACTTTAGTTTTTGTTAGATTTAAACAATTTTTGGTAATAAGGTGGCATACACTAAAGGCATTATTCGTGCAAAGTTGTATTCCTTTATATTAATTTCCTCTTGATTTTTGTATTGGAAAATGAAATAATCAAATGGAAGTTAAAATTGTGCTATTTGGGAAATAGGCGTGGTTGTTGTCCGGTTTCGTCCATTTTCATACCGTGACGTCACAATATGAAAAGAATGTCACGCTCTAAATTTTATCGAAATCATTCGCCAATATCCTGAGATATGAGATTTCAGCAAAAAGTGGGCGGTGCCACACCATAGTTATGGCACTTTATAGGTTTTCTGTTAATGAAATTTTGTGAGTGTAGTAGTGGTCCGAATACGCCCATTTACGAACTCGTATTTTTTTCGGACTAAGTAATCCGCATACCAAGCTTCATCAAGATATCTCACTTTTTAGTCAAGTTACAGCTTACACGGATGGATGGTTGGACGAACAGATAGACAATTACTCGGATTTCTTTTTCGATTTCATCGTCATTTTAGGTGATACGTATAACCGTTAGGTGAACAAAACTATTTTACTTTGTAGCAACAGGTTACAAGAGTATAAAAATTCTGAATAACATCTTACGTGGTTATAAGAAGCATTTCGTTGATTAAGTCCACAGTTTTATGGTACTTAGTGAAGTCGGAGTGAGAAAAAATAAGCACAGAGAATTAAAGAACTAAAACACATTGAAAGAAATGGAATTTTAAAGCATTAACATGATAATTTGTTTTGATTGTAAGAAGAGTTTACCTTTGGAAGTTTATAGAATATACATGTAACTATTTGAAAGTTTGTGCTATTTTCTTGATAACATAGTGTGATTTTCTTACTAAACAAAAACATGTTTTTTTTCTTATTGCTATTTACAAAATTCTTATTCCAGATTCAGACACTTGATATATAAAAATAATAATAATAAAAAATATATTATTATATTATCAAAAACTGTATTTTCAATACTGGGCTACTGAAATTTATATATTCAAGATATTTCATTTCTATATCTTTATATGAACTGGCATTATTATTTTTAGTTAAAGGAAATTTGTTATTTAAGTAGTAAAAATAGAACATTACAAATTCATTTACCATGTACAAAATCAGATTACACTATCCAAATAATTCAGCATTTGTATGGAATTTTCATAGATTTTTTATTGCATACCATCTATGAAAATTCTATACAGACCTACCTTTAAATCAGAATATCTCGAGAAGAATTAATGATAGCGGTTTTAACCTCAGTTCTTTTTAAGTTAAGGACAGCTTTCTTGAACGGTAAATAGTAAAATGGATAATATGGTGAAAGAATGGATAGAAATTGAAGAGCACAACATAATGTACACTTTACGTGATGCCCTATAGACAATATTCTTTGTTTGTCTACTGCAGTTGAGGACTCACATTGTCCTTTAAATGTACTATACACGTCCTAACTAAATGTAAGGCCGTCTTTTTTCGGGAAGTATAGTCAGCCGCCCAGCGTAAAGTCAACAAAACTCAAGATCGTTCCTGCCACTGTCATTGCACTTGAGCACATTTTTGGGGTAGCAATGCCCTTGACGCAGCATATCGTAGCAAAGTGGCCGTTTTCATTATGCTGGTTCATACATATACATTCTTGTATTATACCTACACTCATACATAAAAAGCGACGAAATGCTTGCATTGCTGGGTATAGTGAAATTAGTAAAAAGATACGTAATAAAAGAACGGCAATGAAAGAAGTAATGTTGACATATAAAATACGACAGAGGGCAAATACAAAAAATTTAGAACGGCAACAAAATGAGCAAATTTTAAAGACCTCTATGAGGATCCTCATAGTGTAAGAAAAATGCCAAGAAAATGTGTGGTCTGAAAACAACAAACATCATGTTTAAAAACAAAACGAAAAGTTACAGTTCATTTTATCTTATTTTAAAATTCTGTTCTTTTAAGCCAGAAAATACATCCGTATTGAAGCATGTGATGCATTTGTAAGATATTATCATAGTTTTAAAGAGCTATTAAAAGATTTCTGTTTAAATTGCAAAGCGGTAAGTAGTTTCTGTAAACTATTTGATTATTTGGACTATTGAATTCTTAAATTATTGACATGACTAGCACTGACAGAAAATTTCTTTTGACTATGCAAGTGTCTTAATAATTATGTGTTGCTTATACGACATGGTGTACTGCATGAATATCTACTGTACATCTAATATATAATTCTAGCTGCGCATAATTTTTATAAGAATGTTTCAATAAAGAATAATGACCGCCGGTTGTCAGTAGTCTTTTCTATTTCCCATTGTGAGACATATGTTTTACATACAATAGTATGTATCTATGTACCCAGTGTACTGAGAAAAACAAAATGCGAATTAATTGAGTGTCTAGTAGAATGTGATAATTGTTTCGATGGACACAAATTTATTATACGACTAACTGCAAGGATCACAGCCAGGCTGCTACAGCTGCTACATTAGCTGATATCAAATGTATAGTATAAAGTCTAATGCAAGTTCGAAAATCTATATATACATGTTAACTATATGGGGGCTATGAGAAGTATTGATCCGATTCAGGCCATTTTTAACACAACGGTAATTATTATCAATGTGATCGAATTTCAGAGACAGAGTGATATTTTTGGCAAAAAGTCTGCCTAGCGCATTGGAGGCCAGCTTATTTCAAAGCCACTATTTGTGCAAAGTTTTATCCAAATATATTGACCGGTACTTGATTTGTGTTCCGGAAAGTGAAAGAATCATATGAAGTTCAAATTATAATATACATTTGGGAAGTAAGAGTAGTTGTAGTCCGATTACACCATTTCGTAATTAAATATAGTAACTTCAATATGTTCTGTAGCAAATTTGGTAGAAATTGGAACAGTAGCAATGTCTAAAGATATATTATTTCACCGTAGTGCGCACGGTACCACGCCCATAGTAAAATTTTGACCCGAATACTATAAAACTTTCTTGTATCATATTCTCTGGTAAATTTTATACCTCGATCTCATTTGGTTATTGATTTATCGCACTTTTATTATCTTTTATACTAAACCCATTGGAAGGCGAGGAAACGTCCACTTTTTCAAAATCTTCAAGTTGGATTGCTAACATTTAATATTAAGAAACCCGAATATTATTAGAATATTAGAAACAGTGAAAATTTAAACGAAAAGTTGTTTAAGAAAATGTCGTGGTATATATTCTCAAATCGTTTTCATTTGCATCCCATTGATTGAATTGAATAGCCTGATTGGAAAATCATCAAGCAAACACCAAAATTGCCTAACATTCCAAATCATGAATTGCAGCATTGCAATTGCATTAACTGATTTCTCCTGTGGTCAAAGTGCTTTTGCTTTTGGCTTGTACATGCATATTTTTCCCTCGTAAGCGCATTAAACAAGTAAACACGGGATTTTACTCAACGAAAGATACCTTTCTATGTAGATGTATGAAAACAAATTTCTCTTCTCCCTCTTTCCAGAAATATTGTTTATGTAAATATGTGAGTATGTATTCTCAAATTAAAGCTATCTGATAGTGACGAAGCCCAGAAGGAAACGTCGTTGGCTTTATAAAATATATATTCATAAATAATATTGATCAGCGTGACGAGCTAAGTCCGTCTGTATGTACACGAAATATATTTTCATTTTTTGAGTTATTTACCAGAAAGTTTGGTGCAATCGTATATCGGATGGTTAAAGCATATATGTAGATATCATACAAACTGAGTGACCAAATGTATTATTGTAGGGAAATATTTTTTGTTTGAAAATTATCTCCACGAAATTTATTTTAACTATTGCCAAATTTTTTAATCGGATCTCTATAGTATATATAGTCTCTATAGTACATAGCTGCCTTACTCGTTATAAAACTTTTTCATTTGACAAGATATCTTTACAAAATTTGACATAATTACTGCAAAAATAACGCTACAAGCTTCGAATATTTTAGATCTAAACACTATATCATACAACTGCTATACAAACTGTTTGTTGTTCATACTTCATTAGTCTCAGCCTTTGTGGATATTTTTTTCAAAGTTATGTATTGGTCATTTAATACAGTTTAGCTCACAACCAGGAGGTCCATTCCATCCGTCCTACTTCTAAGCTAACTGCATCTGCTTGTGTACTGTTAAGCGAAGATGACTGATTTTCAATATCATTCCAGACTATTTAGTTAACTGTACATAAATTTAATGCAATTATGGAGCTTTTAGCATTTTTACTATCTAATAATAACGTTGATATGAATATGGATATTCGAAAGAAAATTCCTCTAGTATGTTACAATCCTTTATGGCCAAAAAAAAAAAAAAACAAAAAAAACACGAGCTTCGAACAAAGATCCCACATTAAATGTTGTGTTAAAATTGGTAAAACTTTTACCGAAACGAGTANAAAAAACAAAAAAAACACGAGCTTCGAACAAAGATCCCACATTAAATGTTGTGTTAAAATTGGTAAAACTTTTACCGAAACGAGTAATATTTCATCTACTGAAACAGTTACTGCATTTCATATGCAAATGATACCGTTTGTTAAAAGTCGTTTTGGCTTTGCATTGTCAGGCATAAGTTTTTGATAGGTAGGTGTATAGTTGCCAGAAGCACCAAGAGGTAATGGTCAAGAAGTACCTCCGTGTACACTAGAATACGGTAATAGTTTGCAAGTGGTTTAAAGTTATAACACGCCATTTTGTTTTTAAGTAAAAAGGGAAAATGGAGTGCGAAAATATTTTTCAAAATAAATTCCAAATAGGTTAGTGAAAATATGGGTGCGTAATTGGACATTAATTAATACTGCTATTACTAACTTCAAAAACAATACACTCAATCAACAGCTGTGAAAAAAATTTATATTATTCACTTGGTAAGAGTGACAATTCTATAAATTGGGTAGCTCAGTGGCTAAACTGTAATAAGTAACACGTATTTATGCAATATTTGCAAGTTGTTGACATGCCTATGTATAGGATAAAATATGAACGATTATGATAAAGGAGTGCGTTAACATACTATAATAGATATGCCAAGCCATACCAGATTCTTTCTTGGAAAAAATGTGTCTGTCCGCGGATAGCAAAACTGGTCTAAAAATTCGACACAAAACTTGGTTGATTGAGGATATCGGTTATACGATTTTAATGAGGTATCGCATACACTCTTTCATCATAACATTGCCGTTGTTTTTAAATCCAATTTCTTACTTGGCAGATTGTGTATTTTAACCATATGCGAAATCTAAAGTTATCGATACCAATTTTATGATAATTTTTACTAGTTATACCTAACCTACATTCCATGCCACCATTTAAGAGAGAATTAATATTTTTTAATGCATCAAATAAATAGGAGTATGCATACTCATTTGGTTTACTTTGAAGTACAAATTATTCTGAGAGGCTTTGCTTCTAGGCTCATTTCTTAAGACTATTTTTCCTGGCAAGCGCTTAGTTGCTAATTTAAACAATTTTCAAAAATACACTCAAATATCGTTTAATTCTGAAGCCTATGTTTATAATTGGATTGAAAACACACTGGTTTTATATAAAATATTTTCAGGTGCTCAAAGGATAGGCAACTATATAATAAATTTATCAATCTGAAATAAACGTTTATAATATAGAATTGCAGGAAATATTTTACGGATCATTGTGAACAAGTTTGTCGAAGAGACTACGGATCTAAAGTCAGTTTCGAGAGAGCCTAATACCAACACATATTCTTGTTTTCACAGTGTTAGTAAGAAGTTTAATGCTTTAAAGAAGTGTATTTTACGATTTTTTCATAAATAAAATATATTGGTATATTCTCAATTATATGCTACAAACGGGCTCGTATACATACATACATATGTAACACCAGCCAGAGTGCACAAAGGTGGAATCTGTATATACTAAATAAATAGTCTGATGCTGCATCAGCAGGCTGAGAAGTCAAAGTGATTATAAACTAATTCTGTCTAATTTGTCCAATCTTGATTGATGCTCACTTTTCTTTGTTTATCTTCAGCAGCAACAGCCAATAAAGGATATACTATACAAAATTAGGTGCCGTACTGTTTGCCTTATATTAAGGGGAGTTCAGATAAACAAAATCTAAGTATATTTCTACAGTATTTATACCTTGAAACCAGTTGCTAAAGAGTATTATGGTTTTGTTCACCTAACGGTTGTATGTATCACCTTAACCTAATCGTGATAGATGTATTGTTATATATGTATATATATATACATTACCAGAATAACGAGAAAAGTTGAAATCCGGTTGACTGTCTGTCTGTTCGTCCGTGCATGCCATAAATTGAGTAAAATTTGGAATACATCGATGAAACTTTGTATGTGGGCTCCTTAGTACAAAAATCCATTTACCGAAAGCATAATATAAAGTGCCATAATTAAGCACTAAATTAAGATATAAAGCTGTAATTTGGTACAGACGATTACAATAGCAAGAGGCACTTGTATGGAAAAAATTAAAAAGAAAGGTCTTGGACCTGCCTTTTAATAAGTTTAATGTACATTAGAGTGATTAAAAATTTTATTTTTTTTTTTCGTTGGGTGCTCTGAAAAATGGGTTCATAGACACCTCTAACTAAGCCTCTCCAAGAATGCGTTCTTAATTGTAACAGGAAGACCCTTCAACTTACAATTTTCTATTTTTCTTATTATCTATAGAAAGTTTTATACCTCGCATCCAACTACTTGAAAAAATATCTTGTTCCTTAGATTTTGTAGGAAATAGAATGCTCCATAAAAAAGGTCTGTACGATTTTTTCGTAAATCCAACCGTTTAAAAGATATTAACAGTTAAAGTTTGATTATTTTTGGGAAAATTGTTTATTTCTTATGAATTTTATAACTCAATGAAATAAAATCATTATGAATGACGAAACTCATAATTTTGTAGGAAATTTACTGCTCTATAAAAATGGTCTGATATGATTTTTCGATTAAGTTAAGCGCTGTCTCTTATACACATCTAGATGTGTATAAGAGACAGCTTTAGGAAGTTTGGGGGTTTTATGACAAAATTTGTATTTGATCTCGAAATAATTTTAATATTAACAGCACAATAAAGTAAAGAAGAAAGCGAAATTCTATTGAAGATAAACACTATTAAAAACCATCAATATTAAGAACCAAAAAGTGTTTTATTCATTACTAAATGCCTATTAATCGAGCATAGTTCATTGCATAAATTTAATGAAGAAAAGGAACCAATGCTTAAGACCGATACCCTACGAGCATTTCTTTACATAATGAAAATGAAATTTCTACAAACATGAAAACTGGATACTATTGTTTCTTGTTTAGAATGTAATTAAAATGTCTATATTAATTGTCAGAACAATGTAGAACTTTGGCGTTAAAAATAATTTGTTCGTTGCATAATGAAATTGGACCTGAAACTGACTTCGAGCTGATCGCACTCTTCCTTCACTTTAACCTTCAGATGCACACGTGCTTATTTCTCTTAAAAGAGTAGTGGGAGTGTGCTCGTTCATATGATTTTTTTTTTTCACTTTTATATATATTGGCATGAAGTCGGTGTGGTTGACGTAGTGTTGTTGACTTGAGTGGAAACTTTGTCGTGTTAAGTAAGGAAGATTATGTGTATCCGAATTAGGTTACTAAACTGCCACGTTTACTGAACGATCGAAATCAGCGGGTTGTGTGGCAAGCTTTTTCATTTGTGAATATATGTATATTTTGGCATGGTTTACTGCCAAGAAAATAATACGACCTTATCGGCTAACTTCAACATATAGCTGACATAAAAACTAAATGATAAGAATCAAATTATTGATTGTTTATGCTATAAAAAGGTAGCTGTAAAAGGAATTATACATTCGGTGTAGACAAAGTAAACGACTTTTTTGTTTTGTTTTCAAAGTGAGTAGTTCATTTTGGAAGTGGATAGAGAACATTTTCTTCACTTCAGCAAAAGTTTAGATCGCTTAAGTACTTGATTTTAAAATAAATTTTATCTGAAAGTGCTGCTTGTACTTTTTTAAGGAACCCTTTATTCAATTTATAAAAAGTATAAGTATATACACTTTTATACCCAAATGTAGCCTAATTAACTTACACAAAGATTATATGGCGGTTTGCCACCTGCTCCGAATTATGTACACCCAACTAATCGTAATGTTCATAATTAATGATTCGTTTCAAAAAGCGCAATAACACTCGAAACCATAAATTATTATTATAATTAATATGGGTTCTCAAATAATACTGCCTAGTGAAGGAAACAGGACGAAAGAAGTACTAATTGCTTGTAATAAAAAAATCCGCGATTAGCTCAACGCTAAGTAACATTTCAATAATCTGTTTTAAGTAATAAATGATTGATTAACAATTACGTGTAAAATGTTTTATAAATAAATAGCTTAATTAACTAAGTGACATAATTCATTGAAAATAGAAGACGAAGCTACTTCGAAATAAATATGTTAATAAAATTAATCTGACAAATTTCAATAAATACCAGTATATTCAGATATTTGAATGTCTACGCAGTTTGTAAAGAGTTCACCTCATAAAATAAAATCTTCCATTTTTCAAGGAAAACGTTTAGAAAGCAAAAAATCAAAAAGAAAGATGAAAAAATAATTTTTCTAAAGAAGTTTTTTATTATTATTTTTATTGAAAGGCAATTTATTTTTTAAAATAGTAATAATGAAACATAACCAATTAATTGTATAAGTACCAAGCACAAAAGCAGATTAATAAACATTTGTGCACTCGGTAATGTTTCGCAAGTTCAAAACACACATGCTCTATTTGCTACTTTATATTTTTATTGGACCAAATATTCACATTTGCCAAATTTACTCATTTATATGTAGTGTTTTCCCTTTTGCATTTTTCAAAGTTTTACTACGTATATTCCTCATAGCATTTCCTTTGCATGATGAAAATATTTACTCATTATATGGCATCATTAAATAATTGCACTTTATAATTTTTATTACGATCTTTACATGACAAGAGAAAAAAAAAAAAAAAAAA
>NW_017534406.1:6246093-6280878 GCF_001853355.1 Bactrocera latifrons
AAAAAAAAAAAACACGAAACAAATTTAACTTGCTCTTTATAAATAGTAGAAAAACTTGATTTAAAGAAATAACTTCTAACAACTAAGGAAGGGCTTCTTTGGCGAAAGATTTGTAGTACATGGGAGTTGTGATATCGACTCGGTTTTAACTATTTTCAATAATGTTACATACTATTAATATGACAAATACAAATAAAGTATTCCCTTGTTGTTTTGTTTTTGTACCTCATACATCATCACCAATCATATATGTAATATATTGTTTAAATATTAAGAAAGAGCGAACATTTGTGTGCAGCTCAAAAATTTAACTTTCGACTCATTGTACAATTACTCAATGTACAAATTTTCTCCCTTACGTTTTCAGAAGTGTGAAAAAAGCTGCACTTTTTTCCTAATTAGAAATAGTTTGAGACAAGAACAAATGTACCTGAAAAAGTATTGAGAAAATAACCCCCACATTTGCATAATGAAAAACGAAAAAGGTAAAATAAATTCAAAATTTTATGAGAAAGGAGGACGGCATTATTGTTGCTGATAAATGTGCACCTCTTACGTTTTGGTCTCACTCACGTTTCTTCAACCGTTAAGGGTCATAAGTAACTGCAAGACACTTTGTGCTAATTTCACCAACACTATGTTACTTATTTAATTAATTCTTATTAAAAGCCAATGCAGACTTTCGAATTTAATGATGAGGTTTTAATTGCTGATTGCTTGAATTAAGTATTTAATTATTTTATGTGTTACTAGCTAATTATACACTTAACTTATATAAAGAAATGAGTTAGAGGAATGTCGTACGAAATGTTAAGTTGTTTAAAAGTGTATTATAACAGCAAATATACATTGAATTTACTTAGACATATATATGCAATGTACGATCAATTAAATTTTTTATTTTTTTCTAAGGGTATGTTTTATTATGAATATCACGGTAGGGGAATCTGGCGGTACACAAAACCATTTTCGGCGCCATGACGAAGTCGACAAGACACAGGTTTTTGTCCGATGTAGGGCTAAAGATCAATTCTTTCTCGGGGTTTGCTTTTTTACGAAAACGATTTTAACATCTTGGATGGATGTTCACCTCATTTCTGTATGGTAGAGTCAGCCCTGTATTTAATAAGGACTTTCACCAGTTCCTTATGGAGGGTTCGTACATCTCAGGTACATAGCCTCACATTATAGCTGTTTTCCGATTTCAGTTATCGTGTGAAATTTTATTGTTTAGGAAATTTAGTTTAATTTCCATGACGATCTTGTCGTCCTTCATTAGCTTTTCTTTTTCAATGGTGGGTTCCCAGCCCTATAACGTAACACAAATATATATAACCAGAAGATAGCACAGCGCTATACACAGATAAGTGAGAAATTTTAGTTGCAATTGCAAGTGGACCATGCTGCGTAGTATACCACTGTTTTCATGAAGCTAATTACCATTAAAACCGCAGAACATAAATTATCTCAAAATAGTTACGAACTTATTAATTACTTATATTATTATTAATGATATTTAGCAATTAGCTCGAGTATAGTTATATCGACCAGATACATTTAAAAGCTATTTGCATTTGCACACATGATTGAAATTAAATTATTAATGTAAATAATTACTCGAACATTTCTACTGAAGTGAAACAAATTGCGAAATTGTGGTTTTTGGGCAAATAGGAAGTATAACAAATTAAATTCCCAAAGCACAATTAGTTCTTTGACAATAAAGAATCGGAACACGACACTCACAAATATAGACATAGATGTAGGTGTGGTTTTAGGAAAATATTAACATATAACTCAGTGCGTTTCTCTACAATTATTTCATATATATACATAATATAAAATGTTGGTAAGTAACATCGATTTTCATCGTTGATACCTTTAAGAGATTATGCAATACACTTGTACAGTAAATATACATAGACAAACGAGATGTGCATCGCCACAGTTTCGATATTGATACATATATATTTAGAAATATTCAGCAGTTAATAATACTAAATTAATACACAAGTTAAAAATTGGGTATTAATGCAAATGAAACATTGTTGGAATGATGTTCTTTGTTCTTGTTGTTAAATGATATTTTATATTTCAGTTGCTGGTACTCTCAAATAAACTTTACAGTTATGAGTGATGTTTTGGAGTAAGAATCCTTTATAGGACAACTATGGGTAAAAATTTTTTAAAAAGTGGATTTGGCTACGCCCTCTAATATGTTTAAAATCTTATAAGAACATCCACCGACAGTGTGAAAATGGATAAAATCGCGAGATAACCCCGCTCACTTCCTATACATATAACGGCACTCTTCAAAATTACTAAATGCACAATAAATCCATAACTAATTACGACGGAGACATTTAATTTTACCTCCAAGATCGTATAACAAGGTTTTATGAGAACCGGTGTGAAAATTGGACAATGAGCGTGGCACCGCACACTTATTGCTGAAATCTTATGTCTTAGAAAATAATCTATACCAAATTTCGTGCAGATACATTGTGAAGTTTTCCATACAAGAACTTGATTCCGATCGTTCATTTTATATGACAGCTATTTGTTATAGTGGTCCGATATCGGCAGTTCCGAAAAATGAGCAGCTTCTTGAAGAGAAAATGACGTTTGCAAAATTTCCAACGATATCTTAAAAACTGAGTTACTAGTTCTTAGATATATAGACAAACAGACGGACAGACAGACGGACATGGCTGAATCGACTCTGCTCAACATACCTACAGATCATTTATATATATACTTCAAAGGGTCTCCGACGCTTCCTTCTGGGTGTTGCAAACTGCGTGATAAACTTAATTATACCCTGTTCAGGGTATAATAAATAAATCAGTTTAGTTCAAATAATTTGTACTTTTTCACGTTGAAGATATTATTTTATTAATTAATAACTAAGTAGATTAACAATATTTATTGACAACTTGTATATTACGTTCATCAGTTAAAACCGGCAATATGGTAGAACAGCGAATCGATTTTAAGTTAACGACAGTTTACATAAATGGTAAATAGTAAAATGGTAGAGAATAATAAATAACAATTGCATATAGAAACTTCGTGGAGTGAGTAGAAATGGTCAAATAAGTGGGAGAAGTTGAAGAACGCAACCTAATGCACAATTTTTTGTGATGCCTTATTCTATTGTTTTGTCTACTGACTTATATTGTCCTTTAAGTGCCGGTATTTTGACCGGAAGTAAAAGTCAGCCGCCAACCGTAAAGTCAACAAAACTCAAGATCGTGCCTGCCACTGCCATTGCACTTAAGCACATTCTTGGCCTAGCAATGCCCTTGACGCAGTATGTGGTTGCAAAATGGTCGTTATGTATTATGCTTGTTCATTTAGTATACCTACACATGCACATAAGAAAAAAACGCTAATACCTGCATTGCTGAGTACAGTGAAATTTGTCAAAAAGTACGGAATAAAAGAGGGGCAACGAAGAAAGGAATGTGGACATATAAAACAGAAAAAATCTGCTATTGCAATAAAAAAAGACACCTGACAAAAGCCTCTCAAAGTATGTTATGAGTATACTATTCGCATAGTGTAAGAAAAGTGCAAGGAAATTTGTCGTCTAAAAACACAAACTTCAAGTTTAAAACCCAAACGAATAGTAATTTTATCTTCTTTTAAAATTCTGTTCTTTTAAGCCAGAAATTACATCCATATTGATTAGTAAGATATTATCATCTCTTTCACTTGCCATTAAAATATTTTCCGTTTCAAATACAAAACGGTAAGTCATTTTTGCAAACTATTGAAAGAACTTTTTAAATGAACAAATTGAATTTCTTTACCTTCAAATTTTCGTAGATTTTTCAAGAACTGTGAACGAGTTCTCAGATATATTTCGCTGAAAGATCTTGCAAAAGGCAAATAACAATATTTCTAGTAAACGTGTGAAAATATTTTATATATTATAAGACGTTCCTATTTTTAGCTCCTTAGTGTAAAATATATAAAGAATTATACATAATAGATATTTATATATAAGTATTATCAAACGATGAATAAAAAAAAATGTCGAAAGACTTGCTCCTTTAGATTTTGAAATCACTTACTCTTATAGTTCTAACGCCCACTTGATTTGAATTTAATTAAGTAATTAACCAAGAAGCCTGGAAGGAAACGGTCACTGACTTATCATATATACATGGGTTGTCAAAAAAAGTCTTGCGGTATTTTTTCTTTTATTTTATTTTAAAGCGGTTTGTTGCCCAGCTCTTGACGGATGTTACGGATGCTACGGTTGCTACTATGCCGGTCTCTTTCGATCAATTCAGCGATTTTATCGCAATTTCGACGACAGGCCTTCCGGAGCGTGGCGCATCTTCGACCACCTCTACACCAGAACGAAAACGTTGAAACCATCGTTGCGCGGTTTAAATGGAAACTGTATCGGGTCCATGAACTGCACAAATTTTATGGGCGGCTTGAGATTCATTTTTGCTTTTATCGTAGTAGTGCTGTAAAATATGCCATATTTTCTCTTTATTTTGTTCCATGTTTGCAACGCTATAACTCACGAACGACTTAAAGGAAACGACAATCAATCAAACAAGTGTTAGCCCGTGAAATGATATTTCCAAAAAGGTATAGCATGACCCGATGCGACGAATTAAACTCTCAGCGCCAACTAGCGAAAATACCGCTCGACTCTTTTGACAACCTAGTATTTACTTGGATTTTTGCGTACATCTTTTCGCTCCAAGAAACTGCTCATTTGTTGTAATCGCCGATATCTAACGGCTAAAGCATATTGATGTAATACTGAATGCTCAAATGAATTATTGCGGGAAAATATTTTATGTTTGAAAATACTATATATTTGCACAAAATTTATCTAAACTATTGCAAAAATTTGTAAATCGGATCTCTATAACTGCAGCTGCCTTATAGTTTGAGCAATCTAAATAAATTCGTTACATTAAAAACTTGTTTGTATGCTAAAAATAACGCTCCAACCTTAGAACAAGTCTTTTAGATCAGACCTCTATAGCATATACGAGTATATAGCTGCCATACAAATTGACCGATCTAGTTTTTGTATGGAGAACTTTGTTTATTGTTCTTACTTTGTTAAGTTTTCAGTAAATAGTTAACTAATAACTTATTTATTAGTGATCAGTCTAATCATTGGTGGATATTTTGTTCAAAGTTATGTATTGTTTTATTACCACAGCACTAACTGTATCTACTTGAGTACTGTTAAGCGAAGACTGATTTTCAATATCATTCTAGACTACTTAGTTAACGAGGCATAAATTTAATCGAATTATAGAACTTTTAGCATCATTATTGAGAGTACTATCTAATAATAACATTCATATTGGTATGGATATTCTAAAGGATACTCGAAAGAATACCTACTTGTTACTAAATATATATGTTTAAATCCTTTATGACAGCAAAACTAAAAAAGCCTGCTCACTGCTAAACTTTGATTTCGATCTTTCAGAATTTGTAATTTATATGCATATATTCCGGCTTGTAATAAAGAAGTGAATTGTAACAGGAATTTAAAATGGTGCCAACGTGCGGGTTAATGAATTGGGTGATAATAACACACTTTTTAGTTGACGGATACCATATTTAACAAAACTGTACAACTGTGAGCAGGAAATTACAATACTATTTTACATCACATGCTTTAACAACAAAGTTTTTGCGGTCCAATTTTGATTGTTTTTGTGTCATACAAGTATTTCCGTTTTCGAATTTAATGGTATTTGTTTCTATGGTCATCTGAAGTTAGCCATGTTGGACATTTCCAAACAAACTCAAAAGAAACTTCTCATAAATATTTGAATATATATAGAAGTACATAGAAAAGCATATACGTATACATAAATCAGTTTGGGTATGTGGCTGTTCCATGTACAAATAGTTCGATTGGCATTACGTGATTTCCTTCTCAAATGTGTAATAGCTATTTGTCAGTGAAACAATAACACAATTTTCATATTTACTGACATCTTCATTGCCCAAGCTAAGATTTCTAAATAGCTTCAACAGTCACTCTGTAAAAAACCATCTATAAGCAGTATTCTCAATGTTGACTAGTTTTGATGACCAAAGAACTCCAACGCCAATCGAAGACGTTTAATAATTTATCAGTAAGTACTCTACCAATTTCGACCGAATTTGGTGCACAACTGAAAATATCGGTCAATCTGAGAGTATTGCAATTCAGTATTGCGATTCGAAGAAAGCCCTGTATCAAAAACGGGTAAAATCAGGTCACTGCTTCCACTTGCCTATACAATTAAAATAAAACCTCCGGTTGACTTTTTGTATATCGATTAATATGTCAGATGTCTTAATGAAGATGTTTTAGCAAAATTGCGTCTGTATATAATGCTGAATACAATATATGTAGTTAGATGTATAACTATAATAATTGGTTATTCTAGCAGACTTTATGCCGAATATATCGATCAGTGTGCGAATTAACGTCATAAAACATTTTCTGTCTCATGATGTCAAGAGTTAATCAGTTCATACATTTTTCGGTTAATGTTTTCAGACTGTACCCCTAACATTTAGCCTATTTGGTACAGTTTTTAATGACGTAGAGTATCTAATTTGATTTAAATATAAATTTCTCGAACTGGAAGCAAAATGAGTTAATGAATTGAGAATACGAAAAAAAGGTTACAAGATAGCTTAAATGATTGTAAATAATTCAAGATTTCATCGATAATTAAATGCTAAATTCCTTCTAATTCATTTTTTTTTTTTTTAATTTTAATATACATTTTTTCCAACACCTGAAACCATTTCATCGGATTTATTAAATACAGTTATCTCAACTCAGCCTATTTTTTTATTAGCACTATAGTGAACTTTCTTACAAATTATTTGTGGGTCATATCAAAATATGAAGAAACATACGTTTGTATATTATCCGCTTCAGATGTAAGTTTTACTTTGTGTATTTTACCTAAAGATCTGGCAACGATTATATTTTCGCATCTTCTTTTTGACTAAGTCAACATCCAGTGAACCAACTAGTTTGCATTTGCATTGCTTAAAAAAAATTGGCATTACTTGACTCAAAGTAATCCCCTTGATATTTTTTTTAATAACAACTTTTCACAGTAATTCACATTTTACTTCGCTACCGCGTCTGTTTAACCAAAAGGACGAAATTATGCATTAAATGCATATGCACGAAGCTTACAATGAAGTCAGTGACAACAGCAACGATAAATAGTGAAAGTGGTGTTGTTTTACATGTGATTTCATCGTCCTGCATAAAATATTAGAAATCAGATTGGCGCTAATTAGCGGAACCAAACTAGAAGTAACACTTTCGAGACATAAAATTAATTTGCTTAGAGTTCATGGAGTTGAGTTGTCTACTTTAGTGTTGCACACAAATTGCGTCAACAAAATTCGTAATTTTAAGCTCAGCAGTATTTAGTGTACAATGAAAATCTGGTTATATATTCCTTCATTCTCACACAAAACGGTAGCTGCATATTAAAATGTCAATCAATATACCTACCATATAATAAAACGATTCATAAGAGCAAATTAGAGCAAAGAAGGAAGCAAAATTAAATTTCAGAGAAAGGGTATTGAACATCTCCAATATTAACACCAAGAAATATTTTTTCTTTTGGCACTTCAGATGTTTGAAAATGAGCTCACCCACAAACGGAATATTAGGAGCTGGTATTGAAAAAGATGTGTTCATTGCATAATTAAATTGCATAGTTTCAACCAACTATGCTCTCATATTTCTTACACTTAGACCTTCAGCTACACAAGTCAGTACGTGTTTCTCTATCTTTGATCGCTTTTGTTAACAGTATGACAAATCATTCTTGAGTCAAGATCATTGACTCTTTTGACCATAAATGACTTCGTTCATTGTACTAGAGAACAGTTGATGACGGTTCATTTGGATTACTCGTTGAAATAGTTCATTTATTATACATTTTTATGATTTGTATTGTTGTTGGAGAGTTAGTTGAGTTAAGTAAGAACATATCTGTCTATCTAGTCAAAGCTATAAGCAAAGAAAAAATTCAAACGAAAGTTACTACTTTAACAATACTATCGACAGCGCGGTAAGTAATTTTCAACAAGCTAGCATACTAGCCCAATGCGACAAAACACCATGTTTAAATGTAATGCTTCTTACATAATCTCACTTTTAGTTGTTTTTAATATGGAATGACGCAAATAAAGACAAGGGAAATTAGTTTCGCCATTTCATTACTTTGATGTATTGAGATAACTCTACTTAAAATGTACGTATAACAAATCGATTAGGTCTAGGTTTGGTAACGTTTGATGAACCAACTATTACGCTATGTGAGGTGGGGACTACTTTTGAGCCAAAATCCATGTATTATCTTTTATTGTTAACAGCAAGTGACATAAGTGTCCTTCAGGATCAAACAAGTTAATCAACACACTATTGACACAAATTGGTTGCTACTCGCATATTCCACATTTAAATCTTATTTGCAATGAAATCAGTATTGCCGTTGAATAGAAACTCTTTGAATCAAATGATTCAATGCAATTACGGTCCTTAATTACTATTTGTTGCTGAAAGAAAAACCGTTACATTATTGGCACAGGTACATTATGTCTGTAAGTGGAAAATGGTGTCACGATTGAGATACTGTGAATTAACTTTTCGTAATTATTTTCAAAGCAAAGAAAACACGAAATTGATTGCAATAAATTGCATAAGAAATCTGAGTAATGATTTAAGTAAATTTAACATTTATTTATTATGTCCTATTATAGATGAGTGATCTACTCTCTCAGTTCTTGAGATATCGCTTTGAAATATTTCACACATCCTTTTCTCTCGAATAAGCCTGAGCCAGGTTTGAGCTATCTAAACTAATGCGAATGAAGTATTAATAACATAATCTAGTAAATGATCGACGGACGCCGCTTTGAACTGTAGAATACACTTTCCAAATTTTCTATATAAATAAATAAGTACAATAGTTGAAACAACGAGCGCAATTTGGTGTGGGTCTCGTGAAAATAAGACTAATTTGTCTAGTTCTAGCATTCGCTTAGGTGGATGAGCTTTCAGTCACAATCCTCACAATAGAACAAAACCCTTGATCATAACACACATTTGCGTCCAAGCGCCGACGGAAGGGGAGGACGATATGACCAAAGATGACTTTTCTGAGCGTCTGAAGCGGTCTTATGACAACTGCCCGCACCGATTTAAAAATTTTACTTTGTATAATCGTCAAAAAATTCAGATTTCAGCGCAATAAAATTCACCAAGCTACTTGCCGGTCATCGGAAAAGTTCGTAACTTGATTGATCATGTTGTGATAGATGGACGACACGTCTCCACTGTCCTTAAAGTATATACGCTCCGAGGACATAACATCGACTCGGACCAATATCTTGTTAAAGCGACGTTACGTTTGTACAGCACAAAGCACGCTCATCAGCAAAAACAAGGATGGTTCTTCTTGGAGTAGCTATAATTAGAACTGACAGCAAAACGATTTTCTACTAGACTTCCACTCCTGCTCTCTGAGAGTACTCATCAGCAACACGGTAGAAGGGCACTATGGGACAGCATTTAAAAGTCCTTACGTACAACTGTAACTGAAAACATTGGTTTGCGGAAAATGCAAAAGAATAGCTGATATGACGAGGAGTGCCACGTCGGGAGCAAGCAGACAGTCTACTTGGCAATGTTGCGATCGACCACAAGACGAGCGGGTTGAGATATATTAATCTTCTATAAGTCTGTACAGCTGCTGTGGTCGACATTGGATATTAAGAAAAATCTTTAATTTTATATTTCAAATAATACAGACGGTAAAACATATTGTTGTGAAAGTGAATTCTCGCTATTACCTTTTTCTGAAGATCTGATTGAAACAGCTTTGGCTATAACCAAATAAAACAAATTTGAAGGCGAAAGCGGATGAATTGAATGGCATATATTGACGTTTGTTGCAAAATCGCTTGGCAACAATGTTCATTAATGGGTTGATATAAAGTTAAATGGCTGTAAAAAGTACAAAATACAAGCTCTTACCGTTGCGAGACACTTTTATCGACTGGGATAGAGCTCGCAAAAAACTTTTTGTGTGCAAGCAAAGCAAAGAAAAAGTTGTTAAGTAGTGGACACAAGTGATAATGACAATAAAATTTCAATGTAAGTTGAAAAAAGTCAATACCTTTTAGTCATGTAATACACCATATGTTCACATATACAATATATTGATTTTTACATAATTGCCAGACTAAAATATGTTTAGTAGTAGAAAAAAGCTCACACTGCTGTACACTCTTGACGGTGCCTTTATTAAAAAATGTATATATATATACAGGTTGCGAAATATGAAAGTAAGTTTTACAAATTTACAATATATTATCTCTAAAGAAATGTTTTCTACACACATTAAAGTATCTCAAAGAGCTTGCCGTTAAGGATTGTGGGATTTGGACAATGAAATAATGTACTATATACAAAAGGTCCTGATATTTATGTTTTTTCCTTAAAAAGAGAAAGAAAAAAAGCTTAAACACTCTACTTATTTTCAATTTACACCTAGCTTAAATCCATTTAAGTATATAACCTTGAAACAATTATGTTCTAATAGCAATTTTTCCGCTCTATAACAAAGGGTTAACCTACGGTTTTTTTTCCTTTCGGCATGTTGTACTTTACTACAGTTAATAGCTTTAGCTTTTAAAGAAATGTTTACATGAAAAAATCAGTAAACCGTGTTTGAAGGGAGGGAGTTTGAGAAATGTTGCATTCGAAAATCACGCTTTCAAAGATGTTGCAAGAGATCAAAAAATCCCATATGAAATATATGGTATATGAAAACCGATGTAATTTTGCTAACGCTTTCAAAATAAGCTACTTAGCCAATGTTATCATGCCGAAAAGTATTCCAATTTTCTATATACAAAAAAAAAAAAAAAAAAAAAAAAAAAAAAAAAAAAAAAAAAAAAAAAAAAAAAAAAAAAAAAAAAAAAAACTGTTCTAGTAGAATATTAATCACAAATGCCACTTCATGAACAAAAATTATTCACATCCAACAGAAACTATTCAATCTAGTAGGTTGCGAATATTTGGACCCCTGTCCTTATTACTGCTTTTGATCGAAAATATTGGACAATGTGTGAGAATCACATAAAGCAATGAGCTTATTAAGTATTGAAATGTAGTTTGGTCTGTACTGGTCAACAAAATAAAATACTTGCGAAAACCAATACTCGACGCGAATTATTAGTGAGAGAAGGTTAATTATGGTGAAAAATTGGTTGATCTTCAGAACATTTAGTCATACTGGATATACACAATTTTATTCGAATACAACTTCTCATACAATTTACGAACTAGTAAAACCGAAGCATAGCCCGTTTCGTCAACCACTTTTGTTGTTTTGAAAAACACAGTCTTTGTATATACTTTATAGTAAGCAAATTGTACGGGATATTTAATTGTAGGAATTAAAGTTTACTGCTTGTATTCACTGTTATTTGTCTAATATGAATGTGCTACACATATTTATATTCCTCTTATCTATTTGTCACTGTCTAGGGTGTTCACGGTAGTCTAAAACCAGTTTTTCTTTAAAAAAAAAAAATGCTTTTCTTAAACACCATGTTTTGTAATTTTTTGAATGTTTATTCATTTATTAACCGAACTGAAGCAAACAGAAATCATGCTCAAATGCTGTGTTATTATAAGCTTATCATTTATAATTTTTGGATAATTTAAAACTTACGATATTATGTAACAGATGATACTTTTCATCTCGCTCTTTCAAGAATTGTGAATTAAATCAAATCTCCTAAGCATGCCAATTTTTAATCTGTCTAACGAGTATACAACTTTTGACAGCCGAGTTCCCCAGGATATTTTAGCGCATCAAACCATGATACATATCGTAATATATAGATTTGTGGTATAGCACGAGAATAGCTATTTAGTATTCCTTCTCATTATTTCATTCCATCACCGAACTTACACTTTTTGAATATTAATTATTTGAATAAATTTGAAGTGAATGTGAATTTGTATAAACATCTTTTTGCACGCATGCAAATTATTACCATATAATAAATTTGGGAATTGGAAAATGGATGAGAGCCAAACTCGCAAATAAATATTGAAATAATAATGGAAAGGCTGGGGAATATTCATAACAATTAATAATGTTTACATGAAAATCCAAAATTCAAAATGCTTACATACATGCATACATATGTATGTTGCAGAAAAACCGCAATATGTATGCCAAAGAATCAACACAATAAAAACAGAGTTAGTTATGTAAAACATACATAGGTATACATGAAATAATATTGTTCCTGAAAACAATGAAAGATGGTGAAATAAAAGTTGTCTGATTCATGAATTTTGATGATTCATTATTATGAGAGAAAAATAAGTTTTATATGGTGAGACCTGCGCTATCGATAATTCGAGTAATAAAGCTAATATAAAAATGTAAAATAAACTGATGTGGCAAATGATGATCACATATATGTAAATGATTTTTTTTAATTATATGTAATATGTATTAAGTAAGTTAAATATTCTGTTTGAAAAAATTTAATTGATGAAATATTTTTAATACAATATCAATATAAAAGGAAGTTTTGTATGAGGTAAAAATCTTTCCAATTAAATTTATAAAAAAAGTGGTAAACAATGAAGTTATTGAGTGATTATTGAACAAATTGTTAGAGATTTAAATATACCCACATAAAAACTGGACAATTTAAATAAAAAAAATGTTACCAATTTAGTTAATATAAATTTTATTTAATTTTTCAAAAGATTTACTTAAGAACAATTTGTTTTAAGTTAAAATTGACTATTTAGAATATTTTCCATAGCAAATATATTAAAAAAGTGCTTAAATCTTTATCTAAACTATTCAGTTGTGTTATAAAGTTTTTTTCCCCAATTTTTAAAATGAAACACTAATTTAAGATAAAGTTAGTTATTAGCTTGACAACAATTAAATTATTAAAAATATGCAAATATGAATTTTTAAAACATATTCAATTCATTTTAAATATATAAAGTAATTCCTATACAAACACCCTGTACTCACCTCCTAAGACTAAGAGTAAAAATGCTATTACTCTCCTTGATTCATATTGTTTGTTTGTTTCTTTATTCGAACTACGTTGTTGGTCAATTAGAAATCGGCGACACACGAACATAGTAAGAACGAACGTTTAGCACCACGTTTAACGAAATATATTTGTGCACTTCACTATAAGCACATAAGACAACAAAACTACTTTTGCACACTTATTTACACTTTATTTTACTTTACGCACATTTTTTGCTTTTACTAGAGCACTGACAACTTTTCACATAATTTTAGTTTAAATTTAATTTACACAACTCTCCCTCCTTTTAAATTAAACAAAATAATTTAAACAGCACTTTTACTATAAATTATTACGCGTTTTTACTATTTTTCTCGCACCATGTCACGCAATTTGACCGCTGACCAAACCCGATTGAAAAATTCCAATTGACTGACTCGGAGCAAATGTGGAGTGCATGTATGAACACGTTAGCGGCATTGCTGTTACCTTTGTATAGTATGTTGTGGAGTCTGAATGGGGAGAAGGCGTCCGTTTTTTTTTGCCCACCTTGCTTTCCGATTACCCTTCGCTGCATAGCGAAGGGGTGATGCACTCGCTACATACCTACTACATTTCGGTAATTATTGCACCTTCTTGAAGTGTTGTTGTGTTTACACACCTTGTAACTTAGCAGCGATTTTGGCGACTGAGGTGTCAAATGAGAGAGCTCTCATGCGATTTTTTATATACTCTGAAAATATTTTAAGATATTTATTTAAAAAAAAATTTAATATTAAGTTGCATATACAAAGTGCTTTGAAAAATAATTATTTTAAATAATATTGATTAAATAAACTTTCTGTTTTGAAAGATCTTTTAAAAAAATTAAACCTTTTTTGTTTTACCATTTAATTTTCATTTATCATTTTTTTAAGTTCTTTTTCGATAAAATATGTACATCTTAAATAAATCTTAATGCATTAAAACAAACTTATAAAACGATTGTAATTTATAAATAACTAACAGAATAACACAAAAAATATTTATTGAAAATTGTTCCGCCATTTGGAGTTTGCACTAAATTTTCTTCCAACGTAAATTGAAATACGGGATAAAAATCGCAGATAGCATGCACACGTATTGGGCCAGGGTAGATAAAGTTTGAAACAAAAAATCAAAATATTTGGAAAAGAAAGAAATATAAATATAGTTTAGGTGTTTTCACTTTAGTGATAGATGTGTTTAATTATATTTGTTAAAGAAATGACGTTATGCATAATTGGAGCTTGTATCAGCATAATTTTATAGTAATTTTTTGCAGTGCATATCAAAATTTGTATTCTTGTGTCAGTGTCATTCAGCTTCACTGCCACTGAAAAGCACACATATAAACATACGTGTAAAGCTTATTGTTTCAATTATTTTCGATAGGTAGTCGATATTCCCTAGAAAAGTATATATTGGTTTCCCATTTATTTAATTCACTTACAAATATTCTAAGTAATATTTTAAGCTTTTAAGTTGTCTTCCTCTTTGGCAGGTAAGCTCTATTCTATAACAAGTTTGTTAGATATAACGATAAAATTCAAATATTTTGGTGTTTACCAAAGGCAATCTTTTTGAAAATATTTTTATTCAAACATTTAATAATTTATTTTACAATATGTATGATATATATTAGCTTTAATATTTGAGTTAAATCAAATCTAATGTTTTCAGCATATGAAATTGATATTTCTAATGCAATTTCATTCCATTAAAATTCACGAACTAGACGCCAGTTATTTTACCATCCATCACACCTGTCAGGAATATTATCATACATCACACACATCGTATATGGAACATATTTTACTCTGCGTTTAGTATGCAGTTGGAGTTTTATACATTTGTATCTGTTATGAGTTATTTCATTTTTTTTTTTTTTTTGATATTTTGCACTCGTTATTGCTGCATTCATTCCAATAACCAGCATGTAAGAGAACAAGCGTTAATATAAATATCTATGTGCATTTGCACATTCCCAATTTGAAAAAGATTTGTTCAGTCAATTTAATATGTGAATAAATATAGTAAATGTCAACAAACAAAGTACTCTCCACCAAAAATTGAGAAAAAAATTTTTTTTGAAAGGTTTATTTAACTAATTTTCTAAGTTATTTGCAAAATTGGAAACGCGATTTTGAGTAAAACGAGTTCAAAATTTCACACAGGTATGGCAATAGCTGGCATTTAAACTTATTTTTATGACTATTAAGCGAAAAAACTAACGGTCTTTTGAAAAATCTACATTGGCCATACCCCTTAAGAGCTACAAGCAGAGGATCAAAGCTTAGACCGACGTATTATTCAGCACACTTTAAGCTTAAGAAACTTAATTTCATTAAATCAATAGCCGTGGTAATTCACAGATGGATTTCACCCACTTTGAGTGACACTGTAAAATATCCAATAATTTCGCTAAGACGTCTTAAATAAATACGGTTAAAATCCAAATTATAGCCTTCGAATTTTGAAGAGATGTATCGCAGATTTGCCTATAATTTCGATAAAAACTCATTCAAAAGAACACAGTACAATTAGAGTTTCCTCATTTAGACTCGATTTTTATACTCTTGCCACTAGTTGTTTCAGAGTATTATAGTTTGGTCACCTGACGGTTGTACGTATCACTTAAAACTAATCAAGATAGATATAGGGTTATATATATAAATGATCAGGATGACGAGAAAAGCTGAAATCTGGTTGACTATCTGCTTGTCTGTCCGTTCGTCCATCCGTCCGTACCCCCGTGCAAGCTATAACTTGAGTAAAAATGGAAACATCTGATGAAACTTGGTATGCGGGTTCCTTAGTATAAAAAATAAATCGAGTTCGTAGATGGGCGTAATCGGACCATTGCCATTAACCGAAAACATATAAAGGACCATAACTAATCATCTAATTAAGGGGGTATTCTATTCTAGAATTTTGAAAAATTCGATTTTTTTCATATATTTAAAGATTACACCATTAAGAATATATTCTCCAATGGATTTTTAAAAATTAAAATTATTTTAAGAGCTACAGTTACTTTAGTGACGCAGTACCTAGCGCGGTAGGTAGGAAGAAGCACTTTTTTAAACGCGTTTTTTTCGAAACCACTTTTTCCACACGGCACCGACATTATCCCAAGTTCTATGCAACCGATTTACTTGAAATTTTGTGTGAACCTTCTTTACCCTTTATCTTTATATAATCCTCCTTTGTTTTTAATATTAAAGAATTTCAAAAAAAGAGCGTAAAAAATGATTTTATTTTTAGGCAGTCGCCTTAAAAAAAATTCTTTCGTGTTCCCTGAAATAGGGACTATAACAGCATCCTTTTTGATTAAGAATTTTGATTTTTTTTCAGACCACCAGGAGAGTCAGGATCAATGTCACCAGGATGCGCCATTTTTTACGCCTGCTTTTTTTTACACATTGTTAAAATCTAATAAAAACTGTTCTAGCCGCTAACGAATATTTGGAATCCAGTACCGTTAGTGGACTTTTGTTCGAAATATCAGTCAATGTGTGAGATATAGAATTGAAATTAAGAAGATTATCCTTCTCTCGCAATGTTATACCTGTGTGTCGAGATATATTTTGGTTTCACGGAACGAATACAATTTTACATTAAAATTCATAAACCAGACATGAGTTATTTTAAGTGTTATTAATATTTTCCCAGCCGGTCTGTTGATGTTTCAATATTCCTTTCAAAATATTGCTTACCCTCTTATTACGATTGGAAAATTTTTTATTGCAAAATTAATTAAAGGGTAATAATATATATATATGAAAATAGCAAACCTTACGTATGAATGCGTATTCTCATTAGAAAATTCTTATTCATGTATGAATTTTGAATATGAATATAGTTAAACTTTAGTTTTTGTCTATGCTGCAAGCTTTGAAAATATATTGTTTACATACATATACATATGTATATGTCTTCCATATACATTTTTTATCTGCGCTGTTCTAAGAAATCGTTTCTTGTTAGTATTTTAATATTCGTTTCAGTAAATTTACGAAGTATTGCACGGAGGTTTGTGATTTTTGTGCTTAGCGCTAAACAAACACATTTTTGTTTGATTGTTGTTGTCATTTAAAAATTTAAATTATTATATTATCTTCTTAGTAATTATATAAAAGAAGTAAGAAATAAGTTAGTGATAAAGTACTTAAAAATATAGTAACTGATAATTAAAGGTCGTAATTTATATTCATTGTTTTAAAACAAAATGTTCATATTAATATTAAAAATTATAATTGTTCAATTTTATTATTCAAAGCATCTATATAAAAATATGTATATACATATGTAAATAGATATTACATTTTTTATTCAATAAACGTTTTAAAATATTTTCAGAGGATATACCATAAAAAAAAAATCGCATGCGAGCGAGCATGCTTTCATTTGACACCTAACTCGTCAAAATGCTGCTAATCTATAAACACGAACTCAAAGAGAAGCAACAGTAACCGTAATGCAGTCGGCATTTAGCGAGTTGGCATGTAGCGAGTGCATTACCCCTTCGCTATGCAGCGATGTGCTACCTCAACGAAGGAAGAACACAAACAATGCGCACCTTCTTCACAGTCACACTGCACCATACATATACGACAATAACAACAGCATCTTCGTTGGCGTGTCGAACTCTACACACTCACAATACATTTGCTCAGAGTCAGTCAATTGCAATTTTTCAGTCGCGATCGGTCAACGGTCAAATTGCGCGTGAATTCGTGTTGCGGAAAAATAGTAATAAACGTGTAAGAAATTTATAATACAGTACTGTTTAAATTATTTTGCTTAATTTAAAACCTTGAGAAACAGTTAAGCAAATTTAAAAAAGTTAAAATTGTGTGAAAAGTTGTAAGTGTTCTATTGTGTGAAAGCAACAAATGTGTTTAAAGTGAAATAAATAGAGTGCATAGGTAATTTTGTTTTCTATGATATATTTATGTTTGTTAATGGTGGTAAAGCGAAGTGAGTGGAAATCGAATAATATATATCATTCATAAATAGTGGTGTTATGAATTAGTGAATTAATTTCTTTTTAAATATATTTCTTAAAATTTGAAGTCAAGCGTTCGTTCTTTCGTCTTTCGTCGTTTTCTAATTAACCAACAACGCCGTTCGCATGAACAAACAAATAATATCAGCCCAGGAGAGTAATAATTGGTTTGATTCAAAGCTTAAAGGTGAGTACAGGGTGTTTGTATAAAATTTGAAGAAATTAAATTTATTTTAAGAATTTAATATTAGCATATTTTTAATAGCTTTTTTTTATTTTTAAAAAATTGCCGAAACGATTGGAATGAAATTTAAAGATTAACTTAAAATAAATTCGATTTTTTAAATTTTAGTGAATAAATTATATTTTAGTTAATTATTTTCTGATAAATTCGAAAAATTTATGTTTACTTATGCTTTAAGGGGTCATATCCACTTGAAAGTATAATAAGTATACTTTAAGTAAACTAATAAAACTTTCTTCTAAAACTATTCAAACTAAAGCTAAAAATAAATCTTAATACTGAAATTTGTACGGATGCCATTGAACTAAACTATAAATATATTTTCATAAATGGTTATAAAACTGTATATGAAATTGTATCAAGTTAGCCATGACGTTTGAATCCAGATGGTGGCACCGGAGACCCTATTAAATGTATATGTAAAAAATCAGCATGATGAATTGAGTCACTTAGGAATGTTCATCCGTCCGTCTGTTTCTATATACGCGAACTTTGAGATGCGACTCCTCAAGAGTCGACAATTTCATGTATCATGCATGGGCTTTTACTATGAATTATTTAAAGTCTTTCCAAGGAGTCGGCAATCTCATATTACATAGCAAGATAGAAAAAAAGCGCTATAGAATAGAGTAGAGAAAATTTCATGTTAATTAAAATTCAAGCTCCACATACCTAACATCAGGATTAATATACCTTCAATAGTTATTTATGACTTTACATCTGGTGGTCAAAGTGTTTGATATTTTATTAAAATGAAGGAGAATTTTTGAAAATTATATGGATTAGCTCTGAATACGAATGAAAGTTGTGTAGACTATGGTTTACTAATATAATGGATTGCGATCTTGTGGTTAAAGTTATCCACTTCATTTCTATAGTATGAATATATTTATATTTATGTTATTTCATGATTATTTTAATATTATGTTATCTGAAGCGAAAAAAATTCTAGCAATTAACGAATCCACGACATTTGATATAACTTAATAGGTTCCCAAATTTGTAGGTAATCTATTTTTGATTTTGTTGAATAATACATACATAATACATATATTGAATTTTTTTTAAATATTCCCTAACATACAATTTTCACAACACTTAAGAGCATTTACTCGGTTTTATCTTAGCCAGTTGCGAGAGAATAAAATGTTTATTTATACCCGAAATGACTTGTCTTAAAGAAAAGTATACTGAGAAAACTTTATTAGATTTTTCCTAGATTTAAAGGTTTCAAATATATATTTACTAGCATGGGAACTTTCAAGTCTTCTTCTTTATTGGTGCAGAAAACGCTTATTCTGTTATAGCCGCTTATTTCAAGTACAAATGCATAAGTTTATGTAAGTATATAGCGATACCCCGCTTTTATGTTTTATTGTAAAACTCAAAATGATATCCTTCGTCTAGGAATTTGTGATTATTCACGCCTGCTTCCACTTATACTTTCATCTAAATACTACCAAGCAACCTCAACCTTAAATTTTGTATAACAATATGGTATTTGCTAAACTCCAGGTGGCATTATAACATTGTTGATGAAGTATAGGTGTGAGAATAAAGCTGAGAGTGTGTTTGCTTATTTATGCTTACTAAAGTTGGAAAGGCATCAAAGGAGCGGTTCAACTATTTGATTGCCAACGTTCGTGAATAATTAAATAGGGAACTAACAGGCTTTTGCTGTTAAACTTATTAGAAGATATGTATGACCATTGTGTAATCAATTTAATATTAGTTTATATATTTTGTACAGGGGCACACAAAATAATCCAGGAACCAAGGTAATTCTAGAATTATACATACACATTTTAGCAGCTATGAAAAACATTAATGAGCACATTTTGCAGCTCTTCAAAGAAAGCATATGCTACTTGAGAAGTGTATTTAGATTTTGTTGCAATACGACTATTACTTGCTCCAACAAAAGATACCGTTACTACACCCCCGAGTATTCATGAATATTAGGGGCTTCAAACAATTTCTTTGGAATTTTTTTTTTTCAACTCTTTACCTCTCAAATATTAGTGATTGACAAACAAAAAATCCTCCTTCAAGCCAGGCGTTTTCATTTTTTTTTTCAAAAAAAAGTTTTTTCAAACAAGACAAATTAGAATGAAGTGGAGGCACTTTCCATAGTTCCAACTGCAACTGCACAATCCGCAATTCGGTGTATAGACGAAAAAAAATCCTACCGGTAATATGTTTTCTAAGGAGTCATAAATTAAGTGCTTCACACATTCTACTATTCAAAATAAATATATATTTTTATGACTTCCACTTCTATGATTGTTCGCCAATATTAGCAACCAGTTGCTGTAGAGTATTATAGTTTTGTTCACCTAACGATTATACGTATCACCTACAACTAATCTAGATAGATATAGGGTTATATAGTATATTATATATAAATAATCAGAGTGAAAAAAGCTGGAATCCGGTTGACTGTCTGTCTGTCCATCCCGACCGTCTATGGAAACTGTATTTTGAGTAAAAACTGAGATATCTTGATGAAACTTGGTATGTCGGTTCCTTAGTACAAAAATACTTCGAGTTCGTAGATGGGCATAACCTCATAAATCGTCATTAACCGAAAACATTTTAAATGCAGTAGCTGAACCCTAAATTAAGATATAAAACTCATATAAAGTACACGGGATCGCAGTATCCAAGGGATCTGTGGAAAAAAAAATTTTGGTAAAATTGACGTGGCCTCATCCTCTAATAAGTTTAATGTATATATACACTAAACCACTCAAGCTACAACAAACAAATTCCCCAGGACGAATACTAGAAGAATTCCTACCGATAGTGTGAAAATGGATGAACTTTAAAGAAAACGCCTTTCACTCGCCATATAACAATACTTTTAAAAACTACTAAAATTACGATAAATCAATAACTAAACACGTCAAAAGCAATAAATTTTACCACCGAAGTGGTATAAGAGAGCTTTATGAGAGCCGGTGTGAAAATTGGACGATGGCCCACTTTTTGGCGAAGTGCCATATCTTGAGATCCGATTGACTGATTTGGACAAAATTTGGTATGTTGCACTTATTTTTATATTTTTATGTCACGTTGTGAAAACGAGCGAAATCGAATAATAACCACGCTTACTTCCCATATTGCACAACTTTAAATTCCACTTCATTCGTTCAGTTTCCAGTACAAAAATCAAGAAGCAATTAATATAACCAGATTAAACTTTCCACTAGTAATGTCGTTAGTGTGTGCCTCCTAATCATCAAAAAATATTTCTTCCAAAAAAATCTGTTCAAGCCCTTAGGGACCGAATATTTACACCCCGGTATTTATTGTAGTCTTATTATCGAAAATGTCGGTCAATGTGTGATATATACATATAACTAAAATTAAGTGATAATCCTTTTCTTATAATGGTATGTCTGTATGTCAAAAACGAGTTGTATCGAACCAATACTTCACTTAGCCGCATTTACTTAAAATACCGCATCTGTCGGCCAATATGTGAGTTATCAGTGGAACTAAGAGAGCGGGTTTTACACTGATACACTGTTATATTTGAGCCAAAAATAATTAAATTTATACCTTAAAATATTTCCCCGACTTTGATTTTTGCAAGTTTAATTTTGTTTAAATAATTATATATAACAAAATTTTTTGTTAAACAATTGAAATTTTCAAATTCACCTTCAATAATCTGCAAAAAAGTTTATGTTCGTTAATACCATTCCAAAGTTCGCAATGCGCTCGTAAGCTCCCGACATATGTGAAAACTGTGTTTTGTTGAAACAAGTGTTTATGTAGATAGTTTCTTTATATTAAATTTAAATCGTGCCTAGATCTTTTTACTTATTTTTTTTGGATGTTTTTTTGATCATTTCAAAAAATGTTTTATTACTAAAGTAAATAAATATACAATTTTGAAAGAGTGATACTCGAATAAAAATATTATGCTTTCAATAGTGGCCTTTAGCAGTTTTTTCATAAAACATTCTCTTAAAATTTATATGTATGCAGTTAAAATTATGCATCAGATATGTCGTATTCACACGGAACGCCCTATCGTATGAGCAACATATACTGGACGAATCACTTTTACGTATTTTAATACTCAGGTTAGACGATCTATCAGTAGATTTTTATGTGGAGCGAAAAATTTTGCAATTGAATATTATTTATTAAAAATTCCATATTTAATTGATTAATGCAAAATATTTTAAAAAAATCCATGCCAACATAAAAATGACTTAGGCACGGTAAGCTGTATCCTTATTTTTAGGGTAAGAACTGAAACTGTATGTATGCAAAAAAAAAAAAAAAAAAAAAAAAAATATTGGCTTTTGAGATGACGGGCACCCTAATGAGCAATCCGTCCTCAATTGCGATAAGTATAAATGCTGCAGCCTATTGCCGCTGTCAACCATCAAATAAAAGGAAAATTTACAAAAACGTTAAGATTAATTAAATTGGCTTCAGTTGTTTATATAGGAGTACTTTCACTCTACTCTGTCTATTAAATATCTCCGACTAGTTGCAGAATATCAAAGTTAATAGAAAATACTGAAACCGAAATATCAGTAAAATAAAACGTCGCCTGAAATGCAAATATATATCTACGAATTAAATAAATTAAATTCAACTAGTCAAATGGTTCTGTCTTCTTATTGCGCACTTTCTGTGTTACATAAATTGGCAGCTGTTTCCCTACTTTACCTACTCTTTTGGCGCTTACAGATTTGAAAAAGCAGATTGGACATGTTTTGAATAAGCTCATTTGAGTTCTTAAATACAAAAAACTTCGCGATTAAAGAGATGTAAAGCCTCTTGGTGATTTTAATAAATGAGTTTCACACTTGTTTGTTACCACTAAACATAAAAATAAAAAAAGTGAGCTTTGGTATATGCACTATTGAATTGGACTATTCATATTTAGTGTATATAAATGCTAAAGTCTAATTATAAATAGAAATACGAAGTTTAGCTTTTTGTTATTTTATAAAAGCAGTACGCTTTTAAAACGGTCATTCCATGGAACTCTAAATCGTTATAAGTTTTTACTTTTCGACTCAAAGGAAGTATTCCATTTTGGGATATATATTTTGAAAAAGTATAAAAATAAACATGAACGGAAGAGCTAAGTTCGGCTGTAACTGAACATTTGAGCACATCTTAACTATTGACACCATGAATCGAAGTAGCAACTGGGACTACTGATACTAGTATTTTCGTGCACAACTTTCTTAAATTGAGTAAAATTTTAATATAAGCAAATATGTAACGATAAGCTTGCCTACTCAATTTTGTCCAAAAAATCATGGCACTGAAAGTACACATAATGTTGGAACTATAGCAATATTTTTATTAAAAAGGGAAATCGAATGATTCGACTTAGCCCAAACTATGCAGTAGTTGTAATTTCTTAATATATGTATTAAATGGATGGTCCGTTAACCTTTTTAATATTCAAATCCTCCCTTTTTTATTATACTGCTTTAGCGCTTGCAAAATTATATCGCGTGCAACATATTACTCGAAAGCTAAAGCCAAAATCTGAACAAATGTATAACTATCTACATTCTTGTCATTAACGCTCCTTGAAAATGACGTCAAAACTATTTCTCCTTATACTCTGCTCAGCAAAATAATACATATTATTTAAGGGTTCAATAACCCTTATTAGCACCAATAATTTCAACTTTTTTGCCTCAACTTCGTTACGAATGCAACGAGATATGGGCACGCAAACAAATAACTTGTTAGTATGAGAAAAAAAGGCGAGTACATATATTGAAGCACGGAATGCTAAAGTATGCAAAGATATCAAAATATTATTAAATAACATCACAAGGTGCCTGACAAAACCTTTAAATTTAAAGATTGTAAATTTAAATAATATGAGGCGTTTTGAATTTGGCAACTAAACTTATAGTTATATATTCTAGTTAAAGAAATTTTAAAATAATATCGCGTCTAACAATAAATTAGGCATGATTTTGTGTCAAGTATATTTAGGAGAAAAATATAACTATTCTGGCCACTTAAAATAAAAGTAAAGAATTTGAGCTGTTATACATGTGTCCACAAATAATTTTTCAGCTACAATATAAAGGGCATTAAATATTCAGTTTTAATTTGAAAGTAAATATTCTGTGTTGAAATTAAATATATTTACCAATAAATATACCAATATATTGGTAAATATATATATTTACCAACAAATATATTTAATCCACAATAAGCCTGATTGATTTCACTATAAAAGAAAAACAAAGCGGTATTGAAATAGTTCAATAGAATAAGAGCTAAGCAAATACAAAAGTCAATAACAGAGGAAGCCATTGGATATATTTAATTAGTACTTGAAGTAAAATTTTGAAGGGCGAAATTTGGCAAATAGAATAGCATAAGTGCAGCCAAACAAATTTAAAGGTTGTGGTGCCAACACAGATTTTGTCTGCATCTTCCAATTGCTAACGCTTTGAATTCAAATCAAATCGATAGTAAAAGTAATAACTTTATGATACAAATTAGTTTGCAGCTATAGGAAAATATTGCGAGCTTCAGAGATTAAAATTCGGTAAATAGCAAGATCGTTATATTACAAGGTTTGGCACACTACATTACATTACTCATTCGCTAAGCACACCATTTGAAGAGTATGCAGTCGAAAGTGGATAGGAACTTATGAAGAACTGTTATGGCCAGTTTTTTATTTTATTCTTTACTACAAATATGAAACAAACTTTAAAAAAGGAAACTGAATTGTGCTATATTAGTTTCAGCATAAGTAATGATAAAACAAAAGTTGGCTTTGAAGTTCTCTGCTAAAATCATTTAAAATTGAAAGTCGAATTAAAAAAAGTTCTATTGCTAATTTCACACGTATATATCATAGTTATCTATAGAATATTGTAGCCAGCGAAAGTAATCAAAAGTAGATATCGAATGAGAAAAAGGTTGAAATGAACATAAAAATTTCGCATGAAAATGTAGATGGCCAGATGGGAATAGTACTCTGCGAAGCTGTAGAAAGCAACAAAATTCAAATTTAGAGAAAACGTACAGGAAGCCTTACAAAAACGTATTCCGCTTATTTGTTCTCTATGTTATCCCATAAAAGGAGCAACCTTACTCACGGAATATAGCTATAAAATTGGAAAGTTGCAAAAAATTTAGCACAATACAATAGCTATCATCGTACCAATTCGATGTGGATTTTCGAGTAAACGACGGTTGGTTTGGTCGACTGTATTTTGGTCAACGTAAATACGGATACAGCTTTTACTCACATACGATGCTACAAACGTACAAAACCAAACAATATTGAGGTGCTAAAAAAAAAGAAGTGAAAAAGAAGAATAGAGGACTAACAGAGAAACTTTTACAAAGATCTTTGTGTAGAAAATTAATTAAAAATTTATTATGCAAAATTTGTTACATATTTGTTTCCAAAAATACAAAAGAACAACCTGAAAAATGGGGTGGGTCTCAATTTAACATGGAAAATATATAGTTCCCTAAAATTTCCCTGTGTAAGAGGTATATAAAATCGTTAAACATGGATCATGGTCTATCCGTTTCTAACAGTAAGATATTGATATGTCTTCAAAACATTTGTAGTACTGATATTAGCATTTGATTTTGGAAACAAAAGTTTCAAAGTTACTGAATATACACTATAAAGTTCTTACAGCTCATGAAACTTTTGCTGTACTTACTCACATTTATTGGTATGGATTTGATCTCATCGCAACTCAGTAGAAGTAATTTTGATATACTGAGAGGATTATTCTAACTAATAGCTTGTGTAAGGTTTGTAGCAGCTTCAAAGATTACGAAACAATAATTCTGGTGTATGTGTATGTGTATGTATGTTTCTTTATTTTACATTTTTATGTACCGTGTTTTTGAACAAGAGCGATACAAAGTTTTTTTTTTAAACAAACGGTTCTTTTTATCAATGAAATTTGTTATTCGTCTGACAGAAATTTTTTTGCCATTTTGTATGGAGCTCGATTTCTTTTGCATGGCCACTACTGGCATGCTTGTGGAATGCGGAAGCTGAACCCAATTTTCGACGGTTTTCAAACATAAAGCAACTGCTGCAATTTCTTCATTAGATTTTTCGATAAAAATCGGGATAATTTTGAAGTTGTTGCTCAGCCCAATTCGCGAACATACGACGAATCGTCCCTATTGAAAAACCCTATCTATACTGTATACATTTATATATTAGAGTTTTTATAGTGCAAAATGCAAATATGCAAATAATAATTTATTGGTGTTCATAAGTAGATCTGCAGTACGTTCTGTTCCTTTTTGCACATGCTATATGAAATGAAAATTAAAATTGGAGGGTCCTTCAATACCCATTATATTATTATTACAGTTATTTTTTTCAAATCTAATTTAACAGTGTGTCTATAATTTCAAATAGAATTTGTATAACTAATTTCTCAAATCTTTTTAATAGGTTGTCAAAAAAGTCTTGCGCTGAGAGCGCGTAGTTCTAGTTTTATTCGTTGCATCGGGTCATACTATACCTTTTTGGAAAGCACATTTCACGCGCTATCACGTGTTTGATTGATTGTCGTTTCTTTTAAGTCGTTCGTGAGTTATAGCGTCGTAAACATGGAGAAAAATAAAGAGAAAATACGGCATATTTTACAGTACTACTACGAAAAAGGCAAAAATGCATCTCAAGCCGCTAATAAAATTTATGCAGTTTATGGACCCCATACAGTTTCCATTTTCACCGCACAACGATGGTTTCAACGTTTTCTTTCTGTCGTCGAAAATTGCGATAAAATCGCTGAATTGGTCGAAACAGACCGGCATAGGAGCAGCCGTAGCATCGGTCAAGAGCTGGGCATGAGTCATCAAAAAAAATTTTATGAACAATTGAAAATTCAATAAAAATACCGCAAGACTTTTTTAACAACCTATTATTTAAGTGACATCTGTGCATGTATACATATATTTTTCAATTACTTATTATTTTATACTCTTGTAGCATGTTGTTTTAGAGTAAAATATAATTTTTGCTTCATCTAAAATTAGTCGATATAGATATATCGTTGTTACCGCATTTTCTTGTTTTTATTAAACAACACAAAGATTTTGTATGCAAGCGAAAACGAATGTGGTAGAAATATTAAACAATTTCTGGCCTTCTATACTTAAATTGGGGCGTTGGGAGCCGTGGAATATATCACGTCTCATACGGCTGAACGATGGGCCCTCCTATACATAGATAATGTTCCAGCGGCTCGTCATTCCCTCCGAATGCTCTGCTTCCACGAAATCCACATTCCCTAATTTTTAATGATGGAATCTTAAGGGTGTGTATTCTGTGACGTAATTCCTTCAAAATTTCTAAGCTCTCTTTTGCGTTAAAGGAGAAGTTTTTTGGCTCCAAAACAATTTTGTAATATGCCCTATGTTTCTAATGTTACAAAACTTGACGTATTCCTCCAAGTTCCAATGCTATAAACATCGCCTAAAGGTGCTGAATAGTCTGGAGCAACTTAAGGAAATTATGTTCCCGAGCTCTTCTCACTTACGGCTATTTCTTACTCAACGTTAAAAAATGTTGTAATTATTAAGTTTTTACCGATTGATAACCTTAATCCGATCGAAAGAAGTGTACATACAAATAAACATGTAAAATACACGCTGATATAATTAAAATCATTAATTGCATGGAAAGCCAACTCAGGATTTACTGAAAATATCTACCAGCAACACGAGTAATCACTTATTAATGCATTAATTAACGCCAACGGTGTCGGTAATTTAAGGTGTAAATAAATGTTCTGAATAATTATTAAATAGGCAGGCTGCATCATTGATCTGCACATAAATATTTTTACTTTTCAACTTTATCTGGAAGCTGAGAGTATTTAAATTGCAATTTGCATATGCTATTTGATGTGACGCTTCAGCGAGCAGAAGTTTGAGTACTCTGAATTGAATGAAGCGAAAAAATTGTCTTACTTTTTATTTAAAAGTTAGTATTAATTGTTTAAAATATAAATTATTATCAAGATACAATTAATTTTGGCTGTTAGTTGGAAATTATATTCAAAGTATTAAGGATTTTAGAGGGAATGTTTTGTTTTTGCGATTACGTTATTGGCCCCCGATTTATATGACCTATAGTATTTCGCTTCCTGATTTTCATAATTCCAAACCTCTGCCAGAGTGCAAATTTTCATTGGCTGTAAGCCTTTAATAAATGAAAACTTATATTTGTGTTAAATTAAAGTACAATCCGCACCATAATTGAAATGTTATATATTGGTTATATATTGGAAAATCACAGAAAAATCCATCCAACTCAAAGTCTTTTTAGTTTGGTTTTTGTGTGGCATTACCACTCATTTTCTCAGCAGTGATTGCATTACGCATACATGACAAAAGCACGAAACCAATCATTCCTCAGCAAATGCCTATGAAAAGCAGGCAAACATCGAAGAGGTCATCGGGAGTAAATGTGCTTTTCACTCTTTGCTGGAATGAGGTTTACTTAGGTTTTTGCTGGTACATAAATCAAGAATTGAATCGTTTTCATATGCCATTAAATTTCCATGAAATGGATATTGAAATAGAGTTTATAGGTAGGGAATAGAAAAATTGTTTCGTGGCACATTATTCTTCTAGCCGTTAACATTACACTTATATTTGGTTTGATTGAATTATAACTTATCATTCGCAACTAATAATTTTAGCATTTAAAAATTTGGTTATAGAGTTTACGTTAAACATGAAAACATACTTTTTTAATTTTTACAGCATCTATTATTACTTCTTACAAGTAGTTTAACTCATATCGTATCATGTACAGTACCCTATTATAACTGTATATATGATCTTACACATAAATCATTAAGCTACAGTAAACAACACTAACAGTAGTGTTCAATTTAGTGAGAACAAGGACCGAGTATAATACAGGCTATAAATATCAGAATTTTCTCTCTAAAATAATAAATATATTTCTTAAAGTAATGCAAACCAATGGAATAAATACCCTTGAACTCGACTTAAATCTTTCGTATGAATAACGCAAATAAAAAGTGCTTCAGTAAATTTATATGCGATGTCTACTCAGCAGTGTAGTTAATTCTAATGAAGTGTGATGGATTCAACTGCAACGTGAATAAATGGGATTTCTTATTTTATTGTAATTGTGACTTTACTTCTTTCTTTGTTCAATGCATAAAAACTTAATTATTATGAATTATGCAGCCATGGTTGATAAAAAGTTCTTCAAATTTAGATACATATAATTTATTAAATATTGATGAGCTAAAAATTTCAATGCAGAGTAATACTGCTTTTTGATGTTTTAGCTGTTTGAAGTAGTTGATGAAAATAAATCTAAATGAATACCCAAAATTATTGGACGACTGTTGATGCAGATGCCGGCACTTAATGATGAAATTGAATGAAATGAATGAATTTTTTACTGTGTATCACTTATTTCAAATCTACATACATTCTTATATATATGCATGAAAATTTATTGTGCATGCGGCATATTCTGTTAACATGATGAACTGCATTGCGACACAGCGTTTGAGTCTGTACAATGACATCACAAATCAATAAATAAAATACTATTCTATAAAAGCAAAGATAAACCTGGATTGTCAAGTAATACTGATTATGTTTTAAGTCAAATTAAAAAACTAACTATAGTAAATATAGAGTTGAAATTTCCTGATAAATCGATAAGTTCGTAATTCATCCTCATATATTCGCACACATGACTTGCATATTTATAGTCCGATTTCCAAAAATTATCTTAGAGATATTTGTGCAAACTTTCTTCTTGATGCATTCTAAATAAGCAAAGCAAAATATTGGACACCTCCCATTTCTCTTCCCTTCGCTGAAGGCAACTTTTGAAAAGCGCATAATCTCTCGTCATAGGCCTGTGATATTGCCTACAAGATTCTCGGTTTCAACTCCGCTGTGCTATTTTTTTGTGAAGTTGCTTGTTGACGCAGTTAATCTCGAGAATATTGAGGACGTTAATGCTGACATACGGTCCTAATTGCTGAAAAGGTAACCTCTTGGCTGGAGTTTTTTTGAGTCAGCCGCGGCGGTCACTTACCTGAAATTAAAAACATTATAGCAAGCCCTTAGTTTTATTATGAAGCTAAATTTTTGACCATACCCAATAACTACAGCGTGCTGTATATTTAATCATCCATGACGAGTTATTCCTTTTATTATTTCAAATGTTTTCAAAAGATAATAAATAAATATAAATAAAAATAAAAATGTAAATATAAAAAATCAATATTATTAACTACCACATATTCTATACCTTTATCGTTCCAGGTAAGCGCTTACAATGTAACCTAATTCGCAGACTTAGTAACTTTGAAACTATTTGACTATGCATCTAAGATAGCAAAATCACAAGTAAACTATAAAAGAAAATGACTAGGCATTGACAGTAATGCGAGTTGACTGAAGGTAAAAATATGTTTTTCGATGATTATAATTTCAGTTACTTACGAGGTATAACCGCAAAATCTAGGAAATCAACAAAACCTGGGTTCTAGGTGTATCATACAAATATAAGGTACCAATACCTTGTTGTGTACTTTGCAAAAGTGACGTACAATTAACTTTTTTAATGCTGGCGGCTACAAAGACCTAACTTAATTTTCAAGTCTATAGCTGCTAGTGGCTAGTTCTCTTAATACGCCATGAATATATGTAAATGAGTGAATAATATATTGAACATATATTAATACCATATCACAAAACTTAATACTAAAAGGGTACAAGTGATAACACATTATTCATAAAAAAGTTTCTTAGCTTTTTATAAGGCTTCATGGAACGTTTTTTCTTAATAAATTAGAATATTTATTTCAATACAAATTGCACCATTTTAACATTATTTGTAACTAATTGATTCGTAACATATGTCAGCAGATATATTTTTAGCTTTAATGATCTGCAATAACAATAACCATATATTTCTACGAAAACAGAATAATTGTAGGATTAATCCTTAATTTTAACGAAAGGCTTAAATTAAGAAATTTGTTTGTCTCTTGTCTCATAAAGATTATGCTCTAACTCGTACTCAGAGAACTAATTGACACTAGTTGTCTTTCTAATTTTACAACCACGTCTCTACTGTAAAAGAGATGGCTAATACTTGCACTTAAAAATTTTGCATTTTTGAGAATGCGACAGACCAGACAGTGCTTCTCGTATTATTTTTCATTTTTGTTTTTATCGTATGTGACGCCATGCTACGCCATTATCTTGTTTCTTCAAAAATGTTGCCCAAAAAGTCATTTGCATGTTCTAATTACTGGAAGTAAGTAATAGCCAGCAACCCAAAAAAAGCAAATATACGAGTATCACGTGTATTTCTGAAGCACACAGGTTGACAGCTGGTGTTCAGCAAAACTTTCGACTAGTTTTGGCACAATAGTGATGTTATTATGCCGAAGGTAAATTTGAGTTATCTAAAAAAATCTTGTATAATGTGTTTTTATGGAAAATGCGGATGGTGCCCATTTGACCATTTCTTGTGAAAATTTGGATATGTGGCCTTCTTGTTTAAGGGTGATTCAAGCAGCGTAGGAAGCGATCTATGAATTTATATGATATTAAATAAGTTGGATTGGACTAATGAAAATATGGAATAAATAAATAAAGGATTTATAAATATGGTTGTATGTAATTTAAACTCCATTCTCAATCCTTCACTTTTTTAGTATTTTCATCAGTTGAAGAGGTTGAAGAGGTCGAAGTTCGTTCAATAATCTAACACCATATTCGAGGGTTTTTTCCTTCATATTTTGCAAGTTTCTGTCTTTTTATACAAAGAACTTAAATACCATCACTACTACTATAACATAGATTGCATTGTAGATGACGGCGGTAACTGGCCAGTAACAGCAAGTTGGAAAAGTGCAAATATTTTACGCTTAGTTGAATTTCTACACGTTTATGCTAAACTAAATCCCACACTGTAGTTGTCTAATGAATGCGTGAATAAAATATAAGCTACTGTACGCAATTATTCATAGCTATTGCATCGTTTTAGTTGCTCTTCAACACTTGATTATTTTTTTGTGTGCCCTCATCTGTGTGATTTTTATATCTTTTTAGCTTTAGCCTTCGATTTGCTTTTGTGCCTTATTTTATAAATCTCATATATTTTTTCCATTTTTTTCGGTGGCAGCAGAATAAAATTTTCAATACGCTTGCTAAAAGTTAGTGCATTTGGCACTCAGCGACTGCATAACTTTTCTTCACAATTTTACTATTAAGTTCTCTGTATACTTCTACCTATGGTCGCATTAATCTGAAATAAGCTAAGAAAATGTTTGCACTATGCCTCAATTTCACCTGTTCGTGTTATGCGGATAACAAGGTAGTACCAGCTACTAAACGTTTACATCCGGTATTGTGTCATCTCCGTTGTGAAAACGGTTGATGGCACTGCAGCAGCAGCAATTTTCATTGAATTACCGACAAAGGCTTTAAATACTTCACATGTGGCACATGTAACATGTTTGGCCTAAAAATAACAGCGATAGACTCTTTGAACGAGCAGAACCATTCCTTTGTATGGTATAGTGAAACCTACTTGGTAGTGTAATGTTTCTAGAAATGTTACTATAATAAATATCTTACTGAGAAACTGATTTTTGACTGTGGTTTTTATTAAGTTAGATTTTCCTTATTTTCGCACTGAGATCTACTCATTCAGAATAAATTCGTACCTTTGCGTTAATAAGAACGGATTAAGCATGGCCCGATCATTTCTTCTTATCATGATAAAGGAACAGTTTTCCTCGATTAACTTCAAAAGCGAAAAGTCTTCGACATCACATTCGTAAAAACAAACTAATGAAAACGATATCGAGGTTGCTTGAGTTTTCCTTAGAATGGTTTACGTATTCCCAGTAATATCTTCAAAACTTCTGCAGAATTTACTGATCTTTTCCGCCCTTTACCCTTCATTCTGTTAGCATTTGATTTTCCAACAACCAAATCACTTAACTTGATTTAAATAATTTTTTATGACTTGCAAATGGAGTTTTGCGCCAAAAACCATCAAAAAGATCCCACGAAAACTTTAGAGTACTAATAAAAAACTTCCGGAATTAATCCAACTATTCCAATAAGACATTATCTGTGAAAATGGCATTGATTCACATGCATCAATGTGACTTCTAGCTCACGAAGTTTTCCATGCTATTAAACTTAAATAAAAGTTGGTGATTAGTTCGAAACTTTTCGAAATACATTAAGTAGAATAAGTAAGGATGGGTCAAGTTCGTCTGTAACCGAAAACTTCATACTCTTTATATTGGGCGATATTTTCGAATTGGCATGGACTAAGACAACTGTTATACGAATGTGTTACAGGAGCTGTGGTAATTCACGAACTGATTCCCCACAATTTCCTCTTTGAACTATAATCAAGTCAGTGTTATACGTTGACTTAATTATCCTAAGACATCTTACAGAAAGACAAACGAAGGTTTAAAATTCCCGTATTGCGTATATGTAGAACAGGGCTAATATTGCCACAAGGCCACATCTTTATAGCAAAATGAAAGCTTGCTTTAAAAAAAAAAAAAAACTTTTTATATTAGTAGTGGGTGAGAAAACAAAACTAAAATTTTATAATGCATAATATTTCTGAGCTAATGCAAAAATTATGTTGATTATAGTATATTCACAGTAATGCGTTAGATTACATTTACATTTTTTTTTTGTTTCGTTGGACTTTCAAATTAATAGTTTTTTTTTGTTTTTTTTGCTACGTAGTGCTACAGAGGAAAGCATTTTGATTTGAAAACATTTCTCATGGGGTCACCTGTTTTTAATGTAGTTTTTGGATGCTATGTTAATGAGAATAACATTTTTAGAGTATATTGTCAAATCGATCACATATTGTTTTAACGTATAGAGGGTACACCACAGCACACTGTAGAATTTTTTGCGACCTTCACTCAATATCGAACTAGAAAATGAAGGTTATGATGTATAATACTTCTCCTCAAATAACTTTTTTCAACGAAAGAAGAAAACTGGTTACCCAAAATATAGCCTATGCCGAGCCTTAAGTGTGTATGATTGCTAGATGCAAATATATTTTCTACAAAAAGAGTACCAGACGATTAAAGCCGAAAATAGAAGCAAAAAGTCGTAATTCAGGGAAGTTTGTCAGACATATTCCGTAGAGCGAAAACCATTTCTTAGGCACCAAGTACCACTTCACCTACTCAGAGATGGTTAGACACCCCTATTAGTGGATGAATTCAACGTGCTTATAGAAATGTTACATAAAAAAACAATGCAAACGAAAGTAATTTTTACGACAATTGGTTTTGTTAAAGTTTGTGGAGTTGCTTACACTGACATTGTA
>NW_017534406.1:6281088-6301587 GCF_001853355.1 Bactrocera latifrons
TAATACGCACAAATCCCTTCTACCCAGAATATTTTTCCTAGCATAATTTATATGAAGAAAATTTATTAGTTATGTGTCGTCACTTCTATGCCACTGTAAATCACCAACATTTCCGTGTATACTTTGTAATTTATCACATTACTAAATCACCATTGTGAAACAGGAAATGCTAATATTGATTAATCGCGCCATGAAAATTTTGCTCTTTTTGATATACAGTTTTGGTACGTGAAAAAATATTGGATGCCATGAAGCGAAACCTAGGCCAAAATATATCAAAATTATTATTACCCACACTCTTGCTTTTAACACTCCCTACTGGAGAAAATAGCACTGTTAATTGAAAACAGCGTTGGAGAATAGCCAAACGAACAACCTATACGACCTTCTTAAACAAACGATTAGCACTGAAGCATATTTCCTAAACCAATAAAGCTATAATAACCAACTTCGCCTAAGGAAAACATTAAAAGAAGTCCTACCGACAGTGCAAAAATGTATGAAAACGGTATACCTGCTCGCTCGCTCCCCACATAACGGTATAACCACTAAAAGCGCAATAAATCAACAACTAAATACACCAGAGACATTAAATTTTCCTCCGGGATGATGCAGGACGGCTTTATCAGATCCGGTGTTCATTAGAAAACTTTTTGCTGAAATCCCATAGCTCGAGACCTGACAGACCGATTTCCACAAAATTTAGTACGTGTCATTCCTCTCACATGCCTATATTATAGTGTGAAAACGGACGAATAACGGACGATATAACACAATTTAAAATTCCACTTGATTTTTTCACTTTTCAGTATAAACATCGAGAAGTAATTAATAAATTTGCACCAATAATTCCTTTAAATTATACCACCTTATGACTAAAAATTGTCCAACTGCAACCAAAAATGTGCAGGCCCCTAGGTATCGAATATGTGTACTCCAGTACCTACAGTTGAGTTTTGGTCAAAAATAACGGTGAATGCGTGAGATGTACAATTAAAATTCAGGCAAAAGTAATTCTGTGTATAAAAATGGGTTGAACCAAGGCAATATTTCCCTGGACACCCATAACACTAATATAAAAAGTTTTGACCTTCCAGGTGACTTTATGCTGAATTTATCGGCCAATACAAGGTGCGTTCGAAAGTAAACAGGACTTAAAAAAACGGAGCAAATGGTTTTTTTTCGACAAAATCAATTTATTTTATTCAAAATTGTCTCCTTCTGCTTCAATACAGCTGTTTGCACGGTCAAAATGCATGCCGAGTGAGTGTTTTAGCTCTTTGGCCAATATGGACGCCAGTATGGCCTCTACGTCTGCAAAACACTTTCCTTTCATGGGCAAATGTATTTTGTCGAAAACGAAGAAGCCGGACAGTGCCACATCAGGTGAATACGGGGAGTGGTTAATGGTTAAAATAATCGTCCTTCGAATGTTGGATTCTGAGTAATTTTTGGTCGTCAGTCAATTTGTGCGGAACAAACCGTGCACACACCTTTCGTAAGCCCAAATGTTCGATCAGAATGCGATAAATCAATGTTTTGGAGATAGTCAATTCCATTTCCATGAATTTCAATGATGATTTCGGCTGATGAATTCATGCACAGTATCGATTTCCGGAGATCACGGACTTTGATTGGATCACATGTTAATCGTCATTTATGTAGTCACGACCACTTTGAAAACGTTGAAACCACTCGTGCAATCTGCTACGGGATAGGCAATCATCGCCATAAACTTCTTTCATCAATTCAAATGTTTCGGTAAATTTTTTACCAATTTTAAAACAAAATTTAATGTTGGCTCTTCGTTCGAAGCTCATTTTCGCACCGATAACACAAACATACTGACAGTTAAAACGTAATAACTTCACTTCCAATCAATGAAATGTCATGAAATTCAATGTCTCACTGGACAATCGATAAAGATGGCTGATTCTAACGCACCAGTCGATATATAGATGGCGCCACGAGAGGGCGCTAGATTCAGAAATTCCTGTTTAAATTGGAACGAACCTAATGTTTTATGGGGTGAAAACTTGACCTGCCCTCCATATAACTACTCATGGATTTTCAGACATTTAGCTGACTTTGCTCCATACGACGTGAGGTATATTAATTAAACCTAGGGAACACTTTTTAGTATGTGACATCATAATCGTAAATATATAAAATCCCATAAGAAACCATTGAGGAAGCAAGTATAGAAGAAGAATATTTTTGTATCTAGAAAAGATAAATTTGACCGAAAACTTGGCCTACCCTTATGTTACTAATATCAGGACTTCCGATTATGACTGGTTTTACATCTTAAAGTATTTTCCGGGTTTTGATTCCAGGAGGTTGCAAGAGTATAATATGTTAGATTGCATCCGAACTTAGTCCTTCCTTACTTGCTTCGTTCTATTTTTCAATATTCAACCAGCACTATCTGGCAAAATGAAGCAATCAAGTTAGTGTGGACACCTTTTAAATTATGAAGCGTAGTTGGTTCATTCCAATTGTCACCATTCAGAAATTTACTTGACTTCTATTTTCTTCCCATCAGAACAATCACCAATTCGTTTTTCATGTTGCTTGTATGGACCTTTGCCATGAAATATTCAAAAACCAAGGAGTTCAGATTTTACATATTTTTCTTCATTACATTTGGTATGAGCAACAGTCAAGATAAAATTTGGTAACCGGTGTACCATACATGGCGTATGAGTAATTATATCGGTAAGCACACATTTAGTTAATTATTACACAACCACTTTATTTTTTAGCAGGCTTCTGATCGTTTAAAAAGAAGCTTTGCATGTTGTAGTAGTATTGGTTAGAATCGCAGCAAATTTGTGTGTGAAACTACAGTATATTCTGTAGTACCGAGCGAAATTACTCACTGGTACTAAAGTTAAAGTAATTAAATTTTCATTTAAAATGATATGAACTCACCAGGAAGTTAATAATTAGAACACAATTTCTGATTGATTCTGAGCTTAAAATTAGCTTTTTCACTTATCGCTGTACTAAGCTTCTTAATTTTTTTCGAGATTTCGAAAATGTAGTAAAGAAAGTAAAAAGCCATAAAAGCTTGGATAGAAAATTTTGAATTTTCAGCGGTCTAATAATGTTATTTTTTTATAATGAGCACAAATAACAGTTTCTGTTCTGTAACTAAAATTTTATTTCCGTTTTCATAGTAGTTAGCAGTTTCCATTTGTGTGTGAAGAGGAAGTAATTTTAAACCAAAGCAACGGTTAAAAAAAAATGCCTTAGATACTGATTTCACTTAAAGACCATTATCTATACCAAAAAAATTTCATTGTAATAGCCAATACTGCCACAGGAGAAAGTGAGAATGAAGTGCCGAGAAGTTCAAAGAAAGCAACTGCATCTTTTGTAATCTTTATTTTTTCTTTCTTTATTTATAGCCATTCCCCGTCATAACTTTTTAAAGGTGCGCCGAAGTTAATTGAAAACGTTGAACTTATAGGTATTTACTTGCGTTTTATTTTTCATAGCTATTTCTGTTTTATCTGCGCTTACCATGTAAAGTAATGCAACCCAGTGGCGCGAAAAACCAGAAATTTGATTAAATGCGACTATAAAGAGCTAATGCAATTTTGCTGCATTACCAGCTTTGGAATGTGTGGCAGTAAAAACTTGTATTTTAAATGGCATCCATCGCCATCTCGCTGCTATGCTGTTAAAGTAGAACAAAGCAATGCACATGAAAAAGATATGGAGACATTTTTGATATTCCATGTCACAAGTTTTTTTCGCTTATGGTATTACATTGTCCTATATCCTCTTAAAAAGAGTATGTCGTGAAATAAATTTGTGTCACGTGGAACCAATTATCACATTCTACAGCACATTAAACATATACTATTTTATGTAAGCAAATACCTGGCAATGCAAATCTGAAACGACTATTGTCAACAGACACCCATTTACATATGAAATTTGTTTGTGAGTATTTGTTTCTTCTTCAACTACTTACCCCGCAGTGGCTTAAATAATATACGGAGTTTGGTACTGCAAGGTACTATCTACACTACTTCCTTAAAACTTTGAAATCAGGCTACTCTAAAACATAATCTAGCGCTCTATAAAAAACAAATTGTGTATGCTTTTTCCCGTAAATATGTTCCGCGAAATATACGTGTGGTTAAAGTTACTTCTGCGTCAAATATACCATTCATATTCAGCAACACAGAATTTATACAAAATCAAAAGAAATTTCTTGTTAGTACTTGTTACGAGAATAACTTAAATATAGTTGTTGATTGCAAAATATATATTAGCGTAATTTTGTTTCGCGATTTTCCCTTCGATCTAAGTTATGTAGTTAGCTATAATTGCGTTATATAAGAAAATCATCAAAATTTTAGTATTGGCCCTTTAAACGTACGAACTACATTCAGACAAATATTTAAACAATTTGCTTTTCCCACAATATTTAAGTGAAATCAATATTATAACTTGCCCGAAGTTCTAAGAAAATATAAAGTTTATTTAAAGTAAAACCGTTCCTTCTACTAATGAATCCGTCGAGTAATTTTGAATAAAGTTCTGCCACAAAAGCCTTTTAAATTCCAAAACATGTAGTGACGCTCCAAAACTACTGTGCCATTATTCCAGCACCTTATAAACTTCTCTATCAATGATTTTATCGCTTAATTGTGCAGATTTAAATAAACAATAATTTATTAAAATTTAAGGTATTATAATTTGCTTTGCCAATATATGCTACTGCTTCTTCAAGCGTGAACCGCAAACCGTGAACCGCAAACTACTTTCTTATTGCAAAAAGTTTGTCTTGTGTTTTTACACCCTGAACAGGGTATATTAAGTTTATCACGTAGTTTGTAACACTCAGAAGAAAGGTTCGGAGACCCTATAAATTATATATATGAATGATCAGTTTATCGAGCTGAGTCGATTTAGCCGTCTGTCTGTATATATACGAACTAGTCCATCAGTTTTTAAGATATCGTTTTGCAATTTTGCAAACGTCATTTTCTCTTCAAGAAGCTGCTCATTTGTTGGAATTGCCGATATCGGACCACTATAAGATATAGCTGCCATACAAACTGAATGATCATAATAAAGTTCTTGTAAGAAAAACTTTCACATTTGACAAGTTATATTCACGAAATTTGATATAGATTATTTTCTAAGACAACAATATAATATCCGAAGAAATTGTTAAGATCGGTTGACTATAGCCTTTAGCTGCCATACAAACTGAATGATCGGAATCAAAGGCTTGTAAGGAATCAAAGCGGGAACACTGCTGGATTAATTAAGTGCTTAAGGGAGAGTAAGTGAAACATTAATGCACTTTGTTACCTTTATACTAAACGGCTAGATTTTGCGACCCAGAAAATTACCACCACTGCACTTAGTTGGCATGTATAGAGCAAACGTAAAGGATAATGTATGTAACCAAAAGCACAGTTAATGTGGCTAACTTGCCGTAGTAGAACACTATGGCCGTATTGTACTTAATATAGATCGCAACTTGAAAATCTTAGGAAACTTCGTGTCGTGTGACCAAACTAGGTATCGATCACACTAACAGCTTTCTTATGTAGAGCCACTTTTCATAAAATTCTACTTACATTTATCGACTTAATAAATCTAAAATGTATTTCCATTCAGATTATGTTAATCAACATACTTTCAGAACACAAAACTTGACCCTTATTTTGTCTCAATCAAAATTTCAGTATAGTCAAAAGCTCAAATTAAGGTATTTGCCGAGTGAAGAACCTTCAAATCAAAGCAGAATAGAAAAATTTTTGAGTGGTTCAAATAAAAATCACCCCTTAATCAAATGCAAGCTTAAAAGTCGACTTTGATTTCGGTACTTCGAATACAAATGGAAAATGTAAAATTCAACTCGTTTGCTTTATATGCTACATTAGGGTGTCCGTTATTTCTCTTGTTGATTTTTTATGGAATTTTTTGATATTTTTCAATAAATTCTTTCCAAACTAAATAAATCTTAAACTTTGAAAAAGTAATTTTTTTTATTGAAAACTTTCCGCTCTATGAAATTGCTCTTGCTAATATTTCAAACAAACATTTCTAAAAAAGTTATATGCAGTTAAAGTTACATATCAAATGCCCTTTATTCATACAGTACACCATGTCGTATGAGTAACAAAGAATGTAAATTATACTCGTAAATCACTTGCGCGAAGGTTTAAATCATTACTTTTTATTGTGAAGAAAATTTTATATTTGAAAAAATACATTAAATACAATCTAACAGTTTTAGAGTTATTTGCTTTGGAGGTAAACAGATTTATTGTAAAATATCAAGTAAAGAATCCTTTTTGGGGACAAAATTGAACTTTAGGACACGTATGCAAAAGGGCAATCAACTCGTGAAGTAACGGACATCCTATTTCTACATAAACATACGGAGATTTACTTTCAAGATTGCGGAAGGAAGATACGAAAGTCTGGACTGAACTTACAACTACTACCATTGATTTGCGCGTCTAAATACTTTTACCTGTACACTTATAGAATCGCACACAAAGAGAAAAGGCTATCATCATATCGTATATAGGTACATAAGCATGGATTGGTTATTGCGGCAACAGTTGACATACGACCGAATTGCAAATTTTTAAAATTTTTTGGGTTTAATTCGGCCATAGTTTGCAGTACACAAGGACGAAACAGTAAAAATACGACATTAGTTGGTACATATTTGAATATATCGTAAAAAAAAACTAGCCAGGCTAATAGGAATTTTTTTTCGGTATTAAACATTGGTATGTCCAATACTAAAAGTTCAATTAATTTTACAAAGATATTTTGATTATTTTTGGCAATATCATATATTATTTACAGAATAAAATGCTTCTGGGATTCTGTAGTCTACGTCACATACCATCACTAGTACTCTTATACAAATATTTGGAGTAAAATCGGCAAGATATTTGAAAACGCGGATATCAGTTAAATTTTTATTTTGACCCATCTTAAAGTAAGAATCATATGGAAACTGTACTATATGGGAAGTGAGCGCCGTTGTATGCTGATTTTTCCCATATTTGCACTGTACTATACGAATGTCGGGGTTATGCTTTGTACGTAATTTGATAGAAATTAGTCGCACGAATAAATCCGGGGATATTTCACGTAAAGACGGGAGATACAAGACCTATCGTCCGATTTTCACTCTGTATAATTTTAAATCTCTGATATATTTATTTATATATTTATCGCTCTTTTAGGAGTATTTAACAAAACCGCTTTTTGGAGAGAAAAGATGTGCCCTGAGCGTATTTGGTTGATGTAGCTTAAATATTTAAGAGATTTTTACTTTAACTTTATTAGAAGGTAGAGCCACGCTCACTTTTTAAAAATCATGCAGTAGATTGTACTAAATGACAGTATTATATATCTTGTGTACCAAGTTATCGCTTGGTCGGACGGACGGACAAAGCGACAGTCAACCGGGTTTCAATTCGTTTCCTGAGCATTTATGTTTATATGAAAATTTTAGTTAGAAAGGTAGCAGTGCTGCTGATTCTCTTTATGAAACTATTCAGTTTAGGCTTTTTTGGACAGCCTTTCAAGGTTTGGATGGGTTTATGGCAAACTGTGTCTGCTTTGTGTCAAAGCTGAGCTGGAGAAAGGTGTATTTTTTCCCTTCTGCCTCAGAGCGGCAGCAAATATTGTTATAGTTACAAATTATAAATATTATTATACATGGCGTATAAGTGACATTACCGTCATAGGTGTATTAGATATGTAGAAAATATTAATACGTACATAGCATGTATATAAAAATGGCCGAACGACACTTAGAAATCATATCCTATTTATCCCTATTAGAAAGCCCGGTATTAGAACAACACTGAACTTTCAATTGATTTTGGTTAGTATATCTTGATACTGCTAAATTTTTTAACATTATACCTTTAGTTCCAATGAAAAAGAAACAACAAGATAAAGATATTCTTAATTTCTCATGGATGATTTTCCAACGTAATTAAGCAATATCTGAAGAAATTTTTCAAACCGAGTTGATATAGCCCATAGATTCCATACAAACTCACCATTTAAGTTCTTTTAAGCAATCTTATGTATTGGTGGAGGATATTATATCTTCGGTGTAACAAAAATCTAAACAGTTATGCATTCCTAGCCCAAAAAAATAAAGAGCTACAATTAAATTGAATTTCTGCAGTGTTTCAGTGCGTATAAAAAAATTAATGTTATTAATGTTATGTATAATGCTATTCCTTACTTGTTCAAACATGTGGTAATATTTAATTATCATCGATGGCCAAAAAATATCAAAAGGCGTGTAAACTTACTAAGGCTGATAAATTTAAAATGGAACACACTAAAAGCAAAAACGCCTAACTTGCAAAGTCTCTAAACCACACATTTCGGTATTATGAATTAAATACATATTATATTTCTTCATCTATCACAATGTAGCCTCATGATTTATAACTGTATCGAACATTACGTCACTGATTTCTTCCTTTACGACATTCTAACGTACCGTTATGTAAGTAGGCGGTATGAGTTTCATTCATATTCGCACCCGAAGTTTTAATTAGACTTATAGTAAAGAAAGTCAATCAGTAAGTAAAGGAAATACATGCGTTTATTTTGCTTCGTTGTTATCTATGATAATTAGTTTCATATTGTTAGGGCTATAAAGAGATGTATTATGCCACAATATTAGCCATATACCTACTTTTCTTACACCAAATAGTTATTTAATACTAAACTTCCATTACTGATTATTTCTTTTGAGTTGATTGCGACTGTAACAAAGTTAAGTGAAAGCCAAAAATTTATTATGTTGAGCAAGGCAAGAGTTAGTGTGCCGAAAACACGTGTACTTACAAATTTTCTGAGCTTTATACTGGACGGTCTTTTCCAACATCTCTTCTAATTAACTATTCTCTAATATTCGTCAAGAGTGTTAATGATAATAATAATTACATTAAGATGGAAATCTGTGCACAAGGTACCCAATTTTATGAATTGCTTGTCAATGATACAACATTTCGAGCAGTGACGTAATATTTCATATGGAAATCGGAAAGTATATTCATAATAGTGTGACCTTGAAATCAAAACTGGGTCAATGCTTACATTAGCGCACCTTTTACATACAAACATCTTAAATAAATTAAGGGGGCGCCTTCAAATAAGTCTTCTAAGTACGTCGCAAATATATATTATACACCATATATAATAAATGTATCTTAGGAAATTTAAATGAACACATACTGTTGAATATATGTACATTTATACTATATTTTAACTCTGTTTAATCGGTTCATGACGTAAAAAATTTTTTACAAATATTTTTAATGAAACAATACTAATGACTTTCCTTTATTACTGCGAGTTGCTTGCATTATACTTATAAGAAAAGAAATAATGTTTTAGTAAACTACTCGGGTGTCACCGAACATTTCATACTCTCGCATCAAATACCGTATTTGTGTAAAGTTTTATTCCGCTTTCATCATTGGTTCCTAATGTATATATTACACAGAGAAGGCATCAGATGGAATTCAAAATAGCGTTACATTGGAGAAGGCGTGGTTGTGGACCGATTTCACCCATATTTCGTACATGTTATCAGTGTGTTAAGAAAATATTATATACCGAATTTCATTGAAATCGGTTGAGCACTTCCTGAGATATGGTTTTGGTCCATAAGTGAGCGACGCCWCGCCCATTTTCAATTAAAAAAAAAGCCTGAATGCAGCTTCCTTCTGACATTTCTTGCGTAAAATTTAGTGTTTCTGACGTTTTTTGTTAGTCGGTTAATGCACTTTTAGTGATTTTCAACATAACCTTTGTATGGGAGGTGGGTGTGGTTATTATCCGATTTCTTCCATTTTGGAACTGTATATGAAAATGTCTGAAGGAATAGCCCCTCCCTATTGCGATCCTTTGAGCCAAATTTCACATTAATATCTTTATTTATGGCTTAGTTATGACACTTTATAAGTTTTCGGTTTTCGCCATTTTGTGGGCGTGGCAGTGGGCCGATTTAGCCCATCTTGGAACTTAACCTTCCTATGGAGCCAGGAAATACGTGTACCAAGTTTCATCATGATATCTCAATTTTTACTCAAGTTACAGCTTGCACGGTGGACGGACAGACGGACGGACGGACAGACAGACATCCGGATTTCAACTCTACTCGTCACCCTGATCACTTTGGTATATATAACCCTATATCTAACTCTTTTAGTTTTAGGACTTACAGACAACCGTTATGTGAACAAAACTATAATACTTTCTTTAGCAACTTTGTTGCGAGGGTATAAAAAGGAAAGTGAATATTCGATTTTATTATGAAAATAAAACTTTTCTAACGAATGAAATTATATACTAGCAAATATATAATATTATTACCATTATTTTGATAGATTTCACTAAAAAAGAAGAACAAAGCAATACTGAAATAGTTCAACAGAATAAGAATTAAGCAAAAACAAAAGTCAATAATGAAACCCTTGGGCATATTTAATTAGCGTTTGAAATAAAAGTTGGAAGACTGAGCTTTGGTACAGGTTTTGTTTGCACTTGTTCATTGCTAACAATTTAAATTCAAATCAGATCGAGAGTAAAGGTAACAACTTTTCGATACAAATGGTTTCCAACTGAGGGCTTCTTTTAGAGTAATGAAATGTATAGAGTAGTATTTAACTAACTTGTAAGCCGCAAAAATAAGTTATCCTTGCTACTATTTGTACACTATTGCAATTATTTTGCATCTCTAACGCCCCACTTATCTTGTTTAGCTATCATAACCGCTATGAATTTACAATGCAATTTTAAGAAAAGAAAAGAAACAAACTTAACTTCGGCTACATCGAAGCTAAAATTGTCTTAGATAATAATTCATGTCAAATTTGGTGAACATACCTTGTTTTGATCGATCAGTGAATACGACAACTGTATGCTGTACGAATTTTATCTGAAATATTTCTTCGAAGATTTTATTTTTTCTTTGGAGAATAGTCCTTGCCAAATTTTGTTAAGATAAATTATGAACTTAAAGAGAGTTTTTCCAACAAGTTCTTGATTTTGATTGCTTTCCAGGGCTATATCGTTTAGTTGTTCGAACTCGATTCCTCACTTGTCGGCAGATTTTAAGGTAGAAAAGCAGATAGTATAGCAGATACTAACTAGTATACAGTGACAGACAAACAAGCAGATATAGCTTAATAGATTCAGCCCGTTTTTAAAGAATACCAAAAGTTCACAATTGATATAAACAAGGTAAAAGTTAGATTTAAATAGTATAACCGAATTAAATCAACAAGTTATACAGTCACAAAATTAAAGATTGAATTCAAATAGTCTAGAGTTTACCGTGTGCCAAAAAGGCAACGCCAATTTTACTACCGAAGAATAATTCGCAAGGAAATGTAGTTGGTCACTAAGGAATAGCACTCACGAAGCAGTAGGAAACAACAAAAAATTAGGCGACAACATGTATAGTATTGAAATGTAAGGGGAAGCTTTACAAAAACCTTTTATTTTTCCACGCCATTATCGGACAAAAAGAACAATTCTAATGGGCGTAAAACGTAAGAAAATAAATTGGCTGTTTCAAGAATCTATTTCGGTGCGGCCTTTCTGTAAAAGGCTGTTGATTTGGCCGACCAGATTTAGGACAACAACTAGTCGCATATTTATACATTAAATGCAGCTTTCTTTCACACACAATGACACAAACTTACTTTAAGACATGAGTGCGCAACCAATGACGTAGATGTGAATGAAAGGAATAATGAACTCCCAGATACATTTTTTACGATCCTTTGGTGAAGGAAATTACTTAAATATTTACATTGTAAAATTTGTTAGTTATTTATTTACAAGAAAAGGTTGTCTTTATCTAAGGTTTAGCAATGTGGGGTATAGGTGAAACCTCAGTTTATGGCCTTGGGATAGCTGTAAAACAAGGCGGCTTCAGTTGAGAAAGTTCTAACAACATTGAAATAGTACACTTATATTATACGTACGAGTTATGCTATGTTTATTGTCATCGTAATATGTTTTTAAGCCGAAACTAGAAAAACTTAATGTACAACGTATAATGTCCTTTCGATACAGTTTTAGCTATTTAAACCTCTAGACTCTAGACTTCATATACCGAATACGAGTATTGCGTCTCTATAATTTGAATGCAATCATATACGCCGATAGCTGGCTCATTTTTCAGGAACAAGATGAGTAAATAACAAATCTCAAATTTGACTTGAAGACATGGTTGCAAATTCTACGTACTTATTTTATTTATTTTCTTATTAAAATTAAGTATAGAAAATCCTTGTGCCAAATAATATATAATCAACTTTAAAATTAACGCTTTACTGTATTGTAATATTCAAGCAGATTTTGCCAAATTCATTCATTTGAACGGTGTAAGGATTTTCATCACTCTGGTTGCCTTTTTCAATTTATTAACACATATGCTTATTGTTAGGTAGAAATATTTTTTAAAAGTACTTACCGATTTAATTCGTTATTTTGGTTATATTACAAATATCCCTCCGGTCCTTTGTATGGCTCAAAGCAATCCAAACAGCTGGCCTATGATAAATTACTACTTCCCGGTATAAATATTGCATTATTACTTAAATTTCACCGAATAAATAAATGTATAAACTCATTACTTGCATGAAAAGACAGCTAAGTATAAATGAAATATATCCTCCAGTTATTGACTAGTAAAGTGTAAAATGGCTTGCTTCATCCGCCATTAATCACACGAGTAATTACTCATTAATTCGTCAATTACCGATAATGGTGAGCAACGGTAATTTCAAGTGTAAATACTTAAATGTTGGAAAAAAATTTACCAAAAATTACATACTATATTTAATATACAGCTTTGTATTTTTATTTTTTCAACAATTCATTGAACTTGGCCTTTATGATGAAAGTTTTTAAAATGCTATTTACTCCAATGCGTCGATTTTGGTGCACGTTGAGTTCAATAATTTATGTGATTTTATTTTCACATAGAAACTTGTATTAAACTAATTTATTTATATAATATTATTAAGATATAATAACTTGTGGATTAATTTTTAATTAAGAAAACTATATTTAAATACATGAGCGAAGAATTTCACTGACAAAAAATAAGTATTGGTCTTAAGTAACTACTATTGATAATCAGTTACAGTTTTCAGAGAGAATATCTAAGTTACATTTATTTTATTTTTTATCCTTGAGGTTGTGTGAAAGTATAACATATAAATAAAGTTTTATATATCAAATATATATAAAAAGGACTTATTTATTTCGTCATACTGGTTTACACATTACACACTTTATGAACTTTAGTTGTTAAGAAATTGGAAAGAACTTCTAAACATATCTGCAACAAGTTGCGACAGAAAAAATACAGATGACTGTGAAATGGAACGCTACTGATGTAAGAATACTCACCTCTAACAACAAAAATAAAATAATAATTTTAAATTTTTATGTCACTAACAAAATTGCCTAAGTATGTCAAAACCTGCTGTCATAGATTTGTAGCATAAAAAACTATGAAAGAAATTAAAATTAATTTTTCTTATTTTTTTTCTGCAGTACGGTTCTGTTATTGGGATTAAATCTACTATATTGAATAATAGTAAAAAATTTAATATTTATGGAGTCTGCATTTGTCAAAACAAAATGGCATTGAAATAATATTGACATGTTTAACCCTCACTACTTTTTCATTGGTACTCATACGTGCAGCGGTGGTCAAAACATTTGCAACTATAATGACTATTTTATCTAAATTTTTTAATATTTGATAAAGCATTAAATAAACCAGAGTCATAATTCATGTGTTCAAAACATTTGCAACTTTTAAGTATTCTCAAAATATTCTAAAAGTTTTTCAATATTTAGTTGCATAGCTATTATTTTTACTAACTTCGGTAGATCTTCTAGGTATTGAAGCAACTCATGTTACTGTATGGGATCACTTTCTATTCCCTCTCCAATTGGTGTGAGAACGGAAGACTATACCGGCCTCATCACAGTATTTATATGATATTCTTCCAATCTTTTTCTTTATCATATTGGAAAGTCCATGCAAGGTGCATTTCCCAATCGGCAAACGGCAACATAACATTAGTTAAAATTTACAGCTATTATTGTGCCAGATATATGACAAATTGGACCAATAACATTACCGGGGAAGCACCACTACACCCTAATATTACCCCCTCCATGTTTTACTGTGGCAGTAGTGTACCTTGGGTTATATTTTTCGCCTCGCGAACGCCGAACATAAGCTTTGCTATATCAGCCTCGGAGGTTGAATTTCAGTTTATATGATCATAAAATTGAGTTCCAATTCTGCTTAATCCACTTTAAGTGTGATTGAGCAAACCTATCTTTCTATTTTTTGTATACCCAAATAGGTTTTTCGAACATCCGTAACTACAGATTAAACTCCAAGGCCCATCTTTTGATAGTGGATAGGCAGAAGTCGAGTTGAACTTCAGTTTTAGTATCTCTTGAAATTGTTTATTTATATTTATTTTGTATTATATTTTGAAAAGAATTTTTTTCATTTCCGGTCTTCTCTTAGGATTGTGGGTCGAGACCTGCCTCCTTTGTGAACTGTGTGGATGTTCTCAGTAGAAATAATACGGCAATAGTTGGTTTTTTTATATAATATTTTAACGATTTCTTCGAATCTTCTTTTAATTTTGCTTTCAAGGCCGAGCTGTATTTATTGCACCCCATTTTCATTCGAAAATATTACAAAGGTCACAAAATACGGAAAATTATGTTAATTTTACAAACGTGAAAAACTAAATGCAAACTCTTCATAAAATAAAGACGCATGAAGATTCATTAATTATGTGGAATTCGATTACTGTAATAACTTGCCTTCTGTTAAGTCCCTTCTTCTTAATTGGCGTATACACCGCTCACCCGATTATAGCCGTGTTAACAGTCGTTTCTTCTTTTCGCTACGTGGCGCCAATTGGATATTCCAAGCGTAACCAGGTCCTTCTCCAAGTAGTCTTCCTCTGCTTCCCCCGGCGGGTACAGCGTCGAATACTTTGAGACCTGGAGTGTTTTCGTCCATTCGAACAACATGACCTAGCCAGCGTAGCCGCTGTCTTTTAATTCGCTGAACTATGTCAATGTCGTCTTATATCTCATACAGCTTCTGCACCATATAGCAGGACGGGAATTATGAGTTATTTATTGAGTTTAATGTTTTGACCACCACTGTATTCTCATAAAATAGTGGTTCCAGTTAACTAGTAACCGCATATTGAAGAATTGTGTATGTATGTATGTTTGTTTACTAGACATTTTATGAGAACTATTCAATATTCTGATAAGGAAGAAGCATCTGCAATTAAAACTTATTGTAGGTTTGTACATATGTTGTTGTCTAATAGTTTGACCCTTTTTATACACTTGCAACATGTTGGTTCCTTTACTGATCCTTTAATAAAATTTTCAAGAAACTTGTGACATTCGTTGAAAATTAAATCAGCAAACTATTATCTTTCATTTAGATAAACCAAATATTATACTAGAATTTTAAGTATTCGACGCGGAAGTATTCATTATATTTTGGCGTTTTCGCTAATTTAGAATATGGATTTGTAGTACTTGTTTATAATAATATAAATCTACAGCAATCTCATTTGTCATATGTTGTCATCACCAACAGCTACATGTCCCATATAGGACTTTCATTATATTTCTTGATAAAGAAAGCACCGACTATCTGTCAAACATTCTAACAAATGCAGAAGGATTGGAAATTTCCACACCAGATACCTAAGATTTGAAATTAGCTTGAATTTTTGCCAAATTGGAATTCTTTTGTTAGTAAAATTGACTGCCAGACAACTTGTGTCCCATTAAAAATTTCGGTATTCAATACTTAAATTTTAGCAACCATACTTGAAGTAATGTTTGCTTTTAAGATATGTACTTGCACAAATACTTTAGCTGCTGCTAAATCATTACAAATAAATTGCACCAAATGTATAGAGATGAAATTGAGCAATTGAATTTGAGTGTACATTGATATTATAACTGTTGAAACCAAAGTAAGAAACAATATATTAACATCCAACAATTTTTCACATAAATCGGAAATGAAAAAGGCAAATAATAATAGCGTAGACAGTAACGCATAAAACTGAAGATAAAAAGCTGTTTGATTGGTCTTATGGTTATGAAGCTGATTGCTTGATAGCAAAGTTTCTTCATTCATTGTGTTTATGTATAATACCAAACTGAAAGTTGCTCTGGTGCAAATATGTATGTACCATACAAAGAACAAGTTTTACAAAAGAGATGCACAATTTGTTCCAATGAAATACATTGAAAAGTACAAAGCAATAAGCCAAAAAAAGAAAGTGAAAATAATCGACAAGTCAATAATATTGGGGCTTTTCGCCAACATGAAATCACATCTTCTTCACAATATACACAAACCCAAAAGAACGAAATTTAATATATTGGGTATATATCGCGGAAATTATTATAATTGGGATATTAAGACCAGGGGAGGGTCTTGACAGACTTAATTTACTTTTGAATTAAACAAAACTTAAACTCTTATAGAAGTTTTTATTGAACAGACGACGAATGGATGTTTAATTGTGCTTTTTAGGGAAAACGACTACTAATATTTTGGATTTTTTTTGGCCTCTGTTCTGAAACCAGATTCATTTGTAAACAGAGTCACACATTGAGTGTGTACCTAAACAGATAGTAAAAATACCAATCCAGTGTAACTGAAGTATTAAACGTAATATCAAATAGTATATTTGGAGTAAACAAAGGGCCATCAAGTGGAAAATGTACAATCAAAGCGCATGTATAACCTCTCGAAAGCAGCCATTACAGTGCAATACAATCGAAGGCATCAGAAGAAGTTTGCGTATGAAGTTGAGAAAATAAAAGTTTTTAACTATAAATATTACATTTTACGTGAACGTATTTATATGTTTTAAAGCTTTACAATTCCCAACATAACACTCAACTTTACATAACTATATAACTAGGTCCTTGGGCGAAGGGGTAACAAAAACAAATTATCGATTGTGGACAATAACTAATATCATGATTTAGATAACTAATATCACTGCAAAACAAGTGGTGAAAATCGGAAACTCTTCTCTTAATATAGGGTATTACTAAATATTAGTTATCCTCTTGAAAGTAAATTCCGAAAGGTGCCATCATGGTCAATGGGGCCTTATCCTTCTTAGTATTTATTATTTTAAGCTCAGTTCAATTGTGTGCAGTTTCTTACCTTCTCTTTTATTTTAGAAGTAAAGATCACTAAGGTTTTATGTTTTACTGTTTCATATCGGTTTTATCTCAGTTAAATTTATATTTAAATTTATTATTAATACATATACATGTTGTTTAATACAATTTTGCACTAAACAATAACATAAACTAAGCAATATCGAATATTACTCTATGTACTCTTTACTACATCCAGCAACAATGCTGGGCCTTTCCACATTATATATGGTTGTCGTCTCTGTGTAGTACCGTTGATCATACAGCTCGAGGACGTAATCCAGCATGTTCGTCTATCTATTTGGCTGCCAGTTCCACATACTTTCGGTTTCTTTTTTAAGGAAGGTGGAACCGCAATGAGCAATGGAAACGTCTGACACAACTTGATGTTAGCTTCTCTCTATTGTTCTTGCACGAATCGCAGCTATGAACGCCAATAGTCTGCTCTATATCGGATATTTGTGTTTCCATCTTTCGAATGAGAAAGGTTATGTAGTCTCATGTCAGCTGCCACTAGTATTGATCGATGGAAGTTTACCCTTGCACGTTTGACTTTCAAGAGGCCAACCTCATATTACCCTCTAGCAACTTTCCCGCTGAACAATACTGTGTGGCCGAACGACGATGTCAAAATATATTTGTGCTCTTATGGACACAGAGGTATTTTCTTCAGCAATTAGGGCTCAATCGAAGTTCAAATCTTTATGCGTTGCTTGGTTGAACATTTTTTTTTTCACCTCTAACACCATACCACAACATTTTTAATCCAATATTTTCCACAAGATGGTGCAGTATTCTTTAGCCTTTTCCTTGCACTAAATTGCCATTGTCTGAAATTGAAAAAAAAAGATAAATATTGATTATATATTGATATGGTTTGTTTACTTATAATACATTATAATTCTGTAAGATTTATTTCAGTTATGTTCCGATTTTATTGATATTTACTGAATAGTTTTGTTGAAAGAGTAAAATTGCAGATAAAGACGACTTTACTTTATGTTTGTCAAAAGAGTCTTATTGAAAAAATTGTTTCATAGCAAAATATTATATTTCAGATATGTTAACGCTAAAAGATTAAGTTTCATGATCCCAACCATGCACTTATATGAACAATATTCTAATCTGTATATTCATACTTAAATGTATATATTTAATATATCGTTTCTTGATATTTTGCATTAAAATTTATATACTCAAAACAATTAAGCCAACAACTTAAAAAAAAAAACATTCCAATAAAAAATTTAGCGCTTTGTAAACAAATCTTGTCATAAAAAGATGAGTTTAAAAGTTACACTTAGTTAAGGGGGTGTTCTAGAAATCAAGTTTTGAGTTTTATTAAAAAAAAAAACCAAAATATACTTTTACAATCCATTTATTTATGGTGTTTTTCTTGATATCTTAAGAATATAGAAAAAAATTTACAAAAAAAAAAATATAAAGGAGGGGCGGGTGTAAAAAGAAATGGCGCATCCTGGTGACATTGATCTTGACTCTCCTGGTGGTCTGAAAAAACAAAAAAAAAAAAAATCAAAAGAAATGCCTTATCAGTAAGGATGCTGTTATAGTCAGTACCTCAGGGAACACGAAAAAACATTTTTTTTTGTTTTAAATGGCCACTGCCCGAAAATAAAAATAATTTTTTACGCTTTTTTTTTTGAAATTTCTGATTTTTTTTTAAATATTAAAAACAAAAATTTTGACACGATGCTGGTAGGAACGATAAAGGATTATACAAAGAAAGTTCACACAAAATCTGAAGTAAATCGGTTGTATAGAACTTGAGATAATGCCGGTACCGTGTGGAAAAAAGTAGTTTCAAGAAAAACGTGTTTAAAAGAGTGAGTCAAATTTCAGGCAGTCCAAGTCATTTATTAGTGTTATTATTTAGTTTTAAAAATCCTAAGGGTCTAAACTTTAAATATATGAAAAAATCGAATTTTTGAAAATTCTAGAGTAGAATACCCCCTTAAAGTAATGTAGCCATGTACTAAGCATTCATACAAGTGCTTTCTGCGCTACGACATGGTGTACTGTTAGGATACTAACTAAATTGGATGCATAACCATAACTGCGTAAACCTTTCAAAGAAATTATTTTATGGGAAAAGCCAATCAGACTATTTATCTTTAGAGGTACATTTTGTGTTTTTTTTTTCGAAGTTGCAGATTTTATTGATTTGGGGATAAACAATTTAACGCCAAAAATCGTAAAATTCCACTTCAATACATAGAAAAAGTAACACAGATAGGCAAGGTTTAAATTGTCATATAACTTGTTATAAAAAAAATTGTGTACGATATTAAACGAAATGCTGTATAAATGCGGTTTTAAAATCACAGCATATTTCGTAAAAGACTTTTCGACTTCTAACACTATTACTATGTATATAGTACTACAGCTTGAATTTTAGATGACGACAGATTATAGTCAGTTGTTGTTATCTATCACCTGAGATGCGATTATGTAACATCAAGTGAGAAAGGTGCTGATATTTAGCGCTTATGCGACTTTCTATTGCAGTTGCCTCATGAAGACATGAATAAAATATCAGCTACTGTATTGCGTACATTCATTCGCTGCTGTTGCATAGCTCCAGTTGTTGCTCACCACTGGATTGCTTTATGTGTGCCACCATACTGGTGATTTTCACAACTTTTCAACTTAAGCGTTCGTTTAGCTTTTGTGCATAACGTAATTTTTCACATTCCTTTTTCCCAACTATTTTCCATTCCTCTTCATTGCAGGCGAACATAATTTTCAATCGAATTCTTAAAAGTCAGTGCATTAGGCGCTCAGCTGTTGCATAAGTTTCCGTCGCAGTCTTCCTACTAAATTCCATATATACTTCCATCTATGACCGCATTAATCCCAAATAAGCTGAAAAAAGTTTGCGCTTTGCATTAGTTTCACCTCAATGCATAGCTGTTGCAGCTCCGACTAAGGATAAGGCACTTGTAGGTATATGCCTGCCACTGTTACCTTTTCATGTTAGTGTTATGCGCATCACTTAGCTGCTTCAGCTACTAAACGTTTTGCCTGTCGAACGTTATGCCATCTCCCTTGCGAAAGTAGTTGGCGTCAGTGCTGCTGAGGCAATTTTCATTGAGTTACTGACAAATGCTTTAAATGATACTTGATACGTGAAACATGCAACATGCAACAGCAGACTATGTTTGCCATAAAAAT
>NW_017534407.1:0-37562 GCF_001853355.1 Bactrocera latifrons
GAGCATATGCAATCGAATTATGTTGGCTGTTAATGCCAAACAAGGCGGTTTTTTCTATTTAGATGCACCAGGTGGGACCGGTAAAACATATTTGTTATCTTTCATTCTTGCGAAACTACGGTCACAACATAAAATTGCATTAGGAGTTGCATCATCAGGCATAGCTGCTACTTTGTTGGATAGTGGGCGGACAGCACATTTTGCTTTCAAGCTATCAATGTAATACCAAAAAAAGAAGCGGAGTGGCAGCAGTGTTACGGAAGACTTCGATCATAATTTGGGATGAGTGTACTATGGCTCATAAGCATTCACTGGAAGCATTAAATAGGACTATACAGGATTTAAACAATAGTGACAGACTTTTCGGTGGTACTATTTTATTGCTCTCTGGTGATTTTCGGCAAACGTTGCCAGTTATTCCTCGCTCTACTTTTGCAGAYGAAGTTAATGCATGTCTAAAACAATCAATTTTATGGAGAACTGTTGAAACACTCAGACTGACAAAAAACATGCGAGTACAACTTCAAAATGATCCAACAGCACAAGAATTTTCTAAACAATTACTGAATCTTGGAAATGGTGAAATAGAATTTCATCAAGATACTCAACATATTAGATTGCCAGATAATTTCTGTACTGTTGTTCAAAGTAAAAATGAACTGATTGAGAGTGTCTTCCCAGATATACTAAATAACTCTTTAAAACATAACTGGTTTAGTAATCGTGCAATTTTAGCAGCTAAAAATGTTGATGTTGATCTGATTAACTACCAGATACAACAATTATTACCAGGTGATTTAATGTCATTTAAGTCTATCGATGCTACTGTAGAAGAAAACGAGGCAGTTAATTTCCCAATTGAATTTTTAAATTCTTTAGACATATCAGGAATGCCACCACACAGTCAACGATTGAAAATTGGATCACCGATTATTCTACTGCGTAATTTAAACCCTBCTAAACTATGCAACGGCACACGTTTGGTGATCAAAAGAATTACTGGAAACGTTCTTGAAGCAACTATTTTGACAGGAAAGTGTAAAGGAGAAATTGTTTTGTTACCACGTATTCCGATGATAMMATCCGATTCTCCCATACCATTTAAAAGACTACAGTTTCCCATTCGTTTAGCTTTCGCGATGACTATAAATAAATCTCAAGGCCAAACAATGTCTATTTGCGGATTAGACTTGGCAAATCCATGTTTCTCCCATGGGCAATTATACGTGGCATGTTCACGAGTAGGAAGACCATCAAGTTTATTTGTATAAACAAAGGACCGATTGACCAAAAATATTGTACATCGATTGGCGCTTCATTGAACATTAACTATGATTTATTACGATTAAAGACATTTAGAGTATATATATATCAAATAAAAATATTCAAAGTATTTATTAAATATGTTATAAAAATGTTATGTTAATTTGTGTTAAATTTTGTCTTTCCAATCCTTCTTGAATCACTCAGCCACAGCAACGCGTGGCCGGGTCTGCTAGTATAATATAAATAGACTGAAATGCGTCGGCTACAAGCAGCACTCGTTAGCCACAATTCAAACACTGTCACACTGTGAAGCAGTAAAACTTTATCTCGTTTAATTAAGTAGTTTTGTACAACGCTAACCGAAAAAGGGGTGCAGAATTCATTCATTGTTTCTTCGACTACGTGTGAGCGTGAATTGCTTTAAATGTGAGATGTTTTTATATGCCAGGTTAAACTTCATGTTGACCTTTTGATTGCACTCACTCTAACCGCTGGGCTATTGCACATAAATTATAATATACATATACATATATATAAATAATATATTAATTCTTTACCAGTAAGCCATGAACTTATTAAGCCACATGTGTTCAAGTAAAGCAAAAAAGCTAAAAACCCTGTCTGCTTAAATGACATTCCTTTAGGAAAGCAATAATTCGTTACTTGACAGTCATGCTTGAGCTCCGATTGAGTTTAGTAATTTATGGCTATAGCTACTTTATAGATATACTTTGGTATATGCAGATATAAAATTCTATAAAAGAACCTTTGACTTTGACCAAAAGTTATATAGTTCTATTCATAGTTGTTTCATTGAATCTCAACATAGCTTCGCACATGTGCATTGTACTCTATCCTGTTCCGGTAGGGCAGCAATGCTAATTCGCTATTCGCCGGGATTGACGACCAGGAAAATTTTGCTATGTGTTTGGTGGGATTAGAAGGTAAGGGTCCACTATGAGCTGCTCCTATATCGCCCGACGTTTAATTCTACCATCCACTGCGAAATCGATCGACCAGAAGCGTCCAGGGTTGGCCAACCGGTAGGGTGCAGTGTTCCACCAGGATAACGCCAAACCACAAACTTCGTTGATGACTCGTCAGGAGCTACGGGACCTCGAATGGGAGGCTTTATCGCATAAATTTATAAAATAGTTTTAAGTCGCCTCTGAATAGCTGCTGCAATTAGTCAGAGATTCCATTGTTCATGGAATTTATAATTATACCCTGAACAGTGTATATTAAGTTTGTCACGAAGTTTGTAACACACAGAACGAAGCGTCGGAGACCTTATAAAGTATATATATATAAGTGAGTGCTATATTGAACTGAGTCGATTTAGCCATGGCCGTCTGTCTGTCTGTATATATACAAACTAGTCTCTCAGTTTATCGATATCGTTTTGAAAATTTGCAAACGTCAATTTCTCTTCAAGAAGCTGCTCATTTGTCGGAACTGCCAATATCGGACCACTATAACATGTAGCTGTCATACAAACTGAATGATCGGAATTAAGTTCTTATATGGAAAACTTTCGCATTTGGCAAGATATATTCACGAAATTTGGAAAAATTTTTTTTCTAAGGTAACAATGAAATCTCCAAAGAAATTGTACAGATCGGTTAACATACACTCTGAATGATCGGAATCTACATTTTGTACGAGAAACTTTCGCATTTGACGTGGTATCTTCACAAAATTTGACATGGAATATTGCTTAAGGTAATAACATAATTGCTATAGCTTCCATACAAACTGGACACATATGTAGCTACTAAAAGAAATGCACCTGTGAAAGGTATATTAGCTTTTTTAACTTTTCTTGTTTTTTGCTGAATACGTGTATTTGAAAGTGCTTTGGCAAAACATAGGTTTACATTCTATCTACATCAGTCCGTCATTCTCCGTATTAAAAATAACCAGACAAAACAACTTTACTTTTCATTTAACCGGTATTTTTGATTTTAAAGGCTTATTAATGCTATTCAAAATACGTTACTTGTTTTACATTTCCTTCGTTAATAGAGAGGGAATGAAAAGCGTCGGTTACAAGCAGCACTTGCTACCATTGCAATCCACAGACTGTTACACTGTGCAGCAATAAAACTTTATATGGTTTAATTAAGCAGATTTGTACTCGTATAATGCTAACCAAGAGGTGAGCGCTTTGCTGACTAACATCCCGTGATACTTCTGTCAGTTTATTTTCATTGTTAAATTAAACGATGAATCCATGCGTCACCTATTATGGTCGCCTCTGGGTGCTATAAAATGCTCCTGGCTTCACTATTGACATTACTATCACATCGAAGTCTAATTTCAATGACAATAGTGATACTGTTATTACCGCCACCCTTTAACATCCCACTCGCTTTGTCGCATGACTAGTCGATAGCCTGTTTGATCCAAGCCACATCAAGTCATCTTTAATGTGGCAACGCCAAAGTGGGTGTACCGCAGTATTAAGTTGTCATTTTAATAACTATGTACGAGTATAAGCTACCTTTTGTATTGGGGTATTTAGTGTAATGTCCCACAACGTTCAAAAATAATATTCCAGATGTGTTTGTATGTATTGTTAAGTAGATTTACAGTATATTTATTGAGTTTTTATTTGTAGCTATGAAAGTATTTACGTGTATAATATTGAGCTTGAACTCACCGACATTTATTTCAACAGCATTTAATTGGAAATTATGCCAGCTTCCACTTTGTGGCATAACAATGAGCTCTTGAACTTAAGTACCGTGCCAGCAATGTTAGTTGAATAGAGAATGCTGGTGTTTGATTGATTTAAACATAGAAATGTGAATTAAGAAATATCTAATTTAATATAAAAGCACTAATGAATGATAATAAAAGTGTGTTATATTTGAATTACATATAGCGTATATAAATGATCAACATGATGACCTAAGTTAATTTAGCCATGTTTGTCTGTGTGTATATACGCAAACTAGTCCTTCAGGTTTTGAGATATATATCTGAAATTTTGTACACATCTTTTTCTCCACAAAGAGCTGATCATTTGTCGAAACTGTTGATATTGGAACACTATAGCATGTAGCTGCCATACAAACTAAGAGATCGGAAACATATGCTTAAACGGAAAACTTTCTAATTGAATGAGATATCTTCAAGAAATACAGTACGAGTTATTACCCAAAGCGACGGTTCAATCTCCAAAGAAATTGGTTAGATCGAATAGCAATAACATATAACAAAGTGAACGATCAAAACTGATTTCAAACATTAGTAGGCAAGAGCCGCACATATCTTCTAAATAATCAAATGGAAACATAACACTTCCGAGAGGAATAATAGTCGCTTAATTTAAGATCGTGAGAATCTTATAGACTGTGTAAAGTATATAATTTATTGATGGTGAGTGTTACCAATTCATATTGCGCCACGTTAAGAGTGTGTTTATGTAAGTTGTTTGCGCGAGGAGATCACTACCAGCTCAGAGATTATGATGCTGGCTGGCTGACACACTTATTTCATAAAGTTAAACTAACACTCACAATGGAGTCATGAGAATTTATTTTCAATTAGGGGTTTCATATAGTCCCATAAAGTTATTAGTTATAATGATCCGAAGACATAGCGTCCAGAGTTGTATTTGCTTAAACTTATTTTAGTAACATATTTTTGAAACTAGTATACAAATATATGATTTTATGATTCTACGATGCTTTATAACACGTTGTGAATACCCCAAATATATCTTCTATCTTCTTCTTATATAAAAATGAATCGCAAAATGTGTTGCTAAGCGCATAACTCAACAACGCCTGGACAAATTTGGTCAATTCTTTTTTCTAAACGTTCGTTGAGGTTCAAATATGGTATTTACGGCAAGAAAATTTTCCTTTTCCCTTTTCTTTTTCCCATACAAATGAATGAATGTTTGTTTGTTGGTAACGCTAAGAGAACGGCTCTACTAATCTTGGTGAAATTTTAAAAGATTGTTCATTGTGGATCGGGGAAGGTTTAGAAATAAAAATACCTTATACTTTTAATAAGGGAAAGTCGGAAAGTTGGAAATTTTCCAAAAAGTAACTTTTTCCCATACACATTTTTTTTTTAAGTTTTTGTTTGTTTTGTTTTTCAATATTTTGATTTGTAAATAATTTGAATCGTTCAATTTCGATCGCTTGTTTTTTGATTCCGGCTATTCGAAAGAAAAATTTTTGAAAATTATTCAGTGAAAACTTGATGTGTGTTTCACACAAACTGATCAATTTCAAATTGAAATTACGAAGCCACGAAAAGGTCGCGCTAATATCGCTCGCCGTTCTTTTTGACGTCAACATACATTGGCAGTCCAAGGCACTTGACCAAGTACTCCCAGTATGCGGTGGCATACATGCGGAATTATGGATCGCGGTCAATCAGCAAGCGATCTTTGAAACAACAGCTATGATGTTTCATGCAATTTATCTTGAAGCAATGTATGGTATACATATATGATGCTGTTAGATGCTGGAAGTATTCTGTTAAATAGCAAAAAAGAGGTTTACCATAATCACATATACTTCTTCGGATGGGGAAGGTGGTTACACCAGATCAAACTGATGAAATCATAACTGCGGGAATTCCTGATCCAGGGATAGATCCAGAATTATATGAAGTGGTGAAAACCAATACGGTTCATGGGCTTTGCCGAGATCACAATACCACTCCGGTTTGTATGTCTTTCGCAAACGCAAACTGGAAATGACGGATATACACTCTATCGGCGTAGCCCACCAGACGACAATGGCAGAATATTTAGTATTCAATTTAGAGGCGTGTATATCCAATCTTGTTTCCAAGTGTTGTCTAATTCACATTCAAAACTCATGTTAATGTTGAGAATTGCAGTTTGATGAAATCGATAGCAAGTATCAAATGGGTCGATACGTGAACTGCAATAAAGCGCTTTGTAGGATATTTACTTTTGCAATTCATATAAGTTTTCCGAMTGTTGTGCGTCTCRCGGTTCACCATTATTTGACTCATCGCGTATTGTGAATGGTMCGTTGGTGCAACTTTTTGGGAAGCATGTCAGCAATTGCAATTGCTGGAACATGATAATCGCTGGTAACAAACGATAGACAATGCGGTAGCTACTTCGAAAGCCACTGAAGTTCGCACATTTTCCGCTATGAACATTTCAACATATCAGCCTTCAGATCCGCGTCAATTAGGGGATATGAACAAAAATGACATTGTCGATGACATTTTGGTTTGTATGCGCTATGGATACGAAATGGGCAAATTTCGGTTGATACTTCCAGTGGCTTGATATAAATTTCACCTGCCTTTTGTCAATTCACTTTAATGAAAGATAAACTCATCACAAATGTTTATCCTAACATTGGCCAAATTATCGTAACTGCGATTGCTTGAGTGCACGTGAAATTTTAGCTGCCAAAAATGTCGATGTTATAACTTAAACAGGAAGATTCAAAGTCAAATTCCAGGAGGTTTGCGCTCAGACAAATCGATCGATCATTTTGGCAATGAAGAAGCCGTGAATTATCCAGTGGAATTTCTAAATTCTTTGGAGAGGCTTGCGTCTCAAAGTTCGATCTGTCATTAGTATGTTTCGTAATCTTCATGCGCCGAAACTGTGTAATAGAACCCGACTGATTGTGACGAATCTATCGAATACATGGGGGCCGAATACTTGATTCTACGAATTCCTTTGAGCTCCAACGATTTGCCATTTTAGTTCACAAGGATAGGTGCTGCAAGAGCGTGGCATAAGTCTGGAAATGCTATGTTTTTCACACGGCCAGTTATGCTTGGCGTGTTCAGGAGTTGAAACCGCAACTGAAAGTAAAAAATGTTCTTTATAAAGCTGCCCTACATTGAAAAGAAATGTAGGAAAGTCGCAAATAAATGATTTTTTACACAATATAAATTCAACTTTCTTTTCATTTCAAAACACATAATATCACGCCTGCGTGGGCAGCTAGTATACATATAAGTATACACATACATACATCTGTACATACAAGTATAAGTAATATTATTCGCTGTCTCGAGTGTCAAGTGAAATAAAAATCAAAAAGGCAACAACACCCGCGCATGTCAGAGAATTACAGTGCTGTATAATTAGGCACACCATAAAATTACTTAAATTAATTGCTTCTAATGTTAAACAAGGCACTCAGAAAAGCAAAAAATGGCTTCACACTGGAAACTTTCAATGGCACAAGTGAATTTATATGTAAGTAAGTATGTTTGTCTATGTATATGCAATAGTGCCATAACCGGGAAAGTGTAGAAGACGAAGCTCCCACCTATTAAATATCCTTTTAATAATGGTATAAATGAGCTTAATTTGAATTTGTAATATCAATTTTAAGAGATTTTTTGAGTTTCGCAATTGAAATTTAAGGATCGGTGAACATTTTCAATGTGGTAGAGGTACTTGGCTGTTCTACACAGGAAGCATAAATCCATAAATTAACACGAATGGGTAGCAAAGTTTCGGCAAGAAAGCCATGGGTTAAGAAAGCTGTAGATTTTTTTTGAAAGGATGGAAAAAGGATGACGATGACGAAGTGATTATATGAAGCGGTAATGCAAAGCAAGGGATATTGTAGTATAGGCTTACTGACGGGTGCATTTATTGTAATAACATCAATCACACGCCAAGGGTCGATAGAACTAATACTATAAGTTATATTTTAATATCCCAGTTGCAGATTTCATTCTTTGGCGGCCGCAGGTATTTTTGACTATTCCTACCCCTAATCTATGACATTAAGGTTCTTGCTTTAGAATCTTTACAACTGTTTATATCTCAACTTAATAGCCTTAAATTAATATTAACAGATGGTCACTTTCCTCTGCATTGCTCTTTCATCAAAAGTTACACCATTATTATATTTTATGTTTACTTGACCCTTTGAGAAATTATCCATGGCATTGCTATAAAATTATAATTTTGTATTGCATTTTGAACAGAAATAAAAAAGACCTATATAAATGTACTAAATGTGTATATTTATTTCATATGAAATTTTCATTTCATCTTGCGATAAAAACGACCCAGTTATTTAAACATGAGCTATAATACCCTTTATGATTTAAATAAATTTTGTTTAAGAACCTGACTTTGATTGATCTCTTTCTGTGTTATTGTGCCAAATTTATTGAAGATATCTAATCAAATAAAAACTTTTCTATACAAGCACTTGATTTCAATCGTTCAGTTTCTATTGGAGCTATATGTTTGGATGGTCAAATATCGGCGGTTCCGAGAAATAAGTAAACACTTGAGGACGTTACCAATATTTCGGATCGAGACCTCAAAACCTGAGAGACTAGCTCGCGACCTGTCCATAGACAGAGGACAGGGCTAAATTGACAAGGCTCGTCAAGCTGACATGACATGTTGCGAAAGTCATAAATTAAATACCACTAGCAATGGTATGGTGGCATTAATTTTGTCTGACTTTAGATAACGGTGTTGTTGTCTATATGAAAACATGCATACCTTGGTAATAGCGTTTGTTTTTGCGAGATGAGGAGAGAGGAGAAGGCAAATAGATTTTCTGCTGTAACAATTCAATCAGTTTCATCACGCCTACTATAATAAAGGGAGAATTATGCATTTTAAGGCTTCCACGCTCACACTTCGGCTATTTTATATTAGTGACGTCGCACAAACTTTTAAGTGCCATCACTGAACGGAGTCATTATTGTTGCTTTGGAGTTGTAACAAATTCTGCATATATAGTTTAACCGCCGAGGCGTTTAAAAAGCAATTTGCATGAATTATAAAGTTTGGCTGACTGCTGAACACTATTTCAGAGAGAATACTGACATACATAAATCCATTTATGGCACGCTTTATCGACGCTACGAATAACCTAATAGCACCTTATTAGCTTATAACACGTAAATACTCGTATATAAGAAAATTGCTTGTGTTTCAAATAAGTTACAAAACACGAATGAAATTACGAGAATTTCAAACATGTGGCCATCGTCTTTTGAAAACGATTCTGTTGGTAAAATATTTTGTACCGGTGCTGCACAGCTATAGCAAGACCGATTCTGCCCAGAAAGAAATGGAGAGTATTAAATAGCTGGTTTTGTGTGCATTACGGGATCGCTAAGCAGCCGCCCAATGCCGAACTTTGAATTAAAGTAAAAGTACCACCTATAGATATTTTCGCTTAAAGTACGACTCGAGAATTTACATATAGAACGATCTTGCAAAACTTAGTGGGTAATGGCAATTGGAAAAGATGACTCAGAGTAAGGTATGTTAGCGTAAGAGCACTACTTTGACTGCATGCAACTAATTAAACGTTTGTATGGAACGCCAAAACACGATGGAATGATCTACCGGGGTACAAAACTGCAAAAGACACATATACAAAGTTCCTGCTTACTTTAAAATAGGGTTCACATCCTGCATGCCTTGTTAAAGGGTTATACGTAATTAAAAGTCCGAAAAAAAGCTTAATTTACTAAAATATTTTGGTTAAAATAGCGATTTCTAAAAAAATACGATTTTTGACCAAAATTTCGGATTTAACTTCTTTTGAAAGAAAAAATATTTATCGGTGACAAAAAACCTAATTGCTAAAAAATATAAGTATTTTAGAAGCTTTTATTAAAATTTGAGACTAATAGCCTTAGCCGTTTTCAAGTAATGTTAGTCACCGACTTTGCAAACACCATTTTGAGAAAACCTAGAGACTCGAACAGTTTTTGTTCGATTTAAAAAATTCTTGATCATAAGGTGGCACACACTGAAGACATTAATCGAGCAAAGTTTTATCCCGTTATATTAAATAATTATTGATTAGTGTACTAGTAATTAAAGGAAAAATTGTGCTATATGGGAAGTAGGCGTGGTTGTTGTTCGATTTCGTCCACTTCGACATAAAAATGTAAGAAGAATGTCACGTACTAAATTTTGTCAAAATCGGTCAATAGGGTCCCAAGAAAAGCGATTTCACCAAAAGGTGCGCGGTCCTACACCCATCTCCAATTCTCTCACCTGCTCCCATAAAGCTCTCTCATGCTATCTCTGTGATAAAATATTATGTCGCTGATGCTTTTAGTACTTTTTAACCGTTATATGGGGAGAGAGCGGGGTTATCCTCCGATTTCATCCTTTCACCACTGTCGGTAGAAGTTCTTACAAGATTTGCACTCAGCAAATGAGTGAGCACTCCAACTTTTTCAAAAAAATTTGCCCACAAGTGCCCCATGTTACGGTAATTCTCTGTATCGAATTACAGCTTTATATCTAAATTTAGTGCTTAGTTATGGCATCTCATATGTTTTCGATTAATGGCGATTTATGGTTGTGACAGTGGTCCGATTACGTCCTTATACGAACTGGAATGTTTTTGTACTATGGAACCTGTATAACAAGCATCATCGAGATATGTCAATTTTTTTCGAAGTTATAGCTGGGCGGGCGGACCGACGAACAGACAGACAGTCAACCTGATTTCAACTTTTCTCGTCACCCTGATAATTTAAATACTATATATATATAAGCCTATACTTTTCTAGCCTAGTTTTAGGGTGATACGTGCATCCGTTAGGTGAACAAAACTATTATATAATACTCTGTAGCAACTTCGTGCAAGAATACAAAAAGAAGCGGTGGCATAAATCGGCTCTCTTTTACGGAAATTTTTGATTTATCAGAAAAAAAATTTGTGGTGTCACACTTTGCATAATAGTGAGCTTTGATGATGTTTATGAGCATATCTGGAATATCTTATGTATATAACAAGTATCGCGTTTGAGTGAGTTCTATGAAAATCCGTCCTCTAAACCAGGTGTGATCGCTTGAGCCGGTATTTGATCAACTATAACACCGAGCGTTTTAATATGAACTTTTGATGGGATGGTGATCAATGTGATTGCTAAACATTCGGGAGGAATCCATCGAGGTTTGATTTATTTAATAGCCTCCATCTCTTCCAAGTAGGATATAGAAGATTTTATTAATGAACAATAATTGACAGGTTTTAATGTTGGAACTTTAACATTTCTAGCGGTTCACCCTATATCTGAGGGTTTAAGAACTCCAGAAAAATGTCCTAACCACCCATTCAATTGGTCACAATAGAATTTAACTGCTGTGCAAAACTAGCTAAAATTATATGCCCTAAGATTAAAATGTGCCTTATTGAGTTGATGTTTAAAATATATGGGAGTTTCACTTCTGTAGTGCAGGTTCAATCTGAAAATTAATTATTGGTTCATTAAAGATACAAGAGCAGTAAGGTCTGTTCAGCAGATATTTAGAGTTGCTTGGACTTGCGTTAATATTGCTATATTCGAACATATATCGGTCTGTTGGCCATTTAATACATATTAAATTATTTCTAGTTTTTGTGCATTTCCCACAGATAGCCATCCGTTATTAGAAAAAGTCGTCCATTGGTTTAGATTTCGTTTTGAATCTGTCAGCGCAACCAATTAATGATAATACTATTATAATATACTGATACTTATTCAATTTCGATGTAGCATACACTCTGCTCTGCTCCGTGATGTGTACTCAGGCGTAAACTAGAATTATTTACTATAATAACTTAATTAGCCCCAATACTCTTCACACGAGCTTTTCTTATAGCATTAGTGCATAGTAAAATATATTTGTTCTCCGATCCGGTCTGTATAATTTATTTGAAATTATGGTTTAGGTTTTATCTATGCCAAAGTTCATGAAAACACTTTGGCAAATAAAAGTGCTTTCCATACATGGACTTAAGTTCTATCGGTTAGCTGTATGACAAAACATGATACAGAAAACATCTAAACAATGTCTTCTGAGATTGTAGTGATGCTTTGTTTTCCATACAATTGCTTGATTCCCATCGTTCCGTTTGTATGGCAGCTACATGTATACATACTTTAGTTGTTCGATATACATACGTGATTCGGACCAATGAGCTTCTAGGTGAGAAAATCAACTAAGTTAGGTACAATTAATAAAATATAAAATAAAAAGATTTAATCGTGTTTACTTTTGAGATCGGCACAGGTATCAGCTGACACTTTATCGTTAGAATGTCAATCTTGCTAAATCAGCGCTTGTTTGCTTGCTCGCTATTGTTATTAATCTATTAACTTATTATTATATTATACGAGTAGTAAAAGAAGATTTTTTAAAGCAATACTTTCCCGCTTGATACTTTTGAACACACGGAGGCACTCACACATGTGTATTTGGAAATTTGTATGAGCACACTTATAGCTACCGAGAAGTCACGTCTGTTGACTCTTTGTCGCCATTGACTGGCAAATAAGGCGTCATTTGGTCTTTGTTTGTCTATCCGTCACAAAACCGTAGTTACTTATGTAAGTATAAGTGCCTGAATCAACGTTGGCACTAAAAATTTCCGCTATAGAAAAAACAAAGCGTAAGACTTTTGTGTGAGTGATTTACACAACTGTCGCCTACTCGATTTAAGTGGTTACTCTAGCAATTACTTTAAGCGATGTTATCACATGTCTGTATGCAAGTGCAAAGTCGGCATTTTATTCATATATTTCAAAGCAATATCCTTGAAATATCAATCCATATGCGTGCGTGTGGCTTTTCTTGCATATGTTTCATCCTTTGTAGACAACATCATGTTTATTCCCCCTTTTTATACTCGAACAGGGTATATTAAGTTTGCCATGAAGTTTGTAACACAGAAGGAAGCGTGGGGACCTTATAAAGTATGTGCTAAAAAAATATATAGGAACTAGTCTCTCGGTTTTAAAGATATCGTTTTGAAAATTTGGCAAAAGCCATTTTCTCTTCAAGAAGCTGATCATTTGTCGGAACTGCTGATATTGGACCACTATAACATTTGGCTGCCATACAAACTGAACGATCGGAATCAAATGCTTGCATGGGAAACTTCCTCATTTGACAATACATCTTCACAAAATTTGATATTGGTTACTGCCTAAAATAAAAATATACGCCCCGAAAAAATTGTTCAGATCGAATTACTGTAGCATATAGTTTCCATACAAACTGAACACATAGTTACTGAAAGAAACCTGTGAAGGGTATATTAGCTTCGATTCAGCCGAAGTTAACGTTTTTTCTTGTTTCATTTGAAATGCACTTTGGTAAGCCGTTTTTGGTCTAAACGGAGGAAGGTATGACCAATTTTTTTCCTGGGAGCGGATACTTTGATATTAGGAAAGGAAAAAGAACTTTGACGTATAGCAAAAACTGTCGATATAACTATTGATCAAAGCATATTTTGGATTGTGTAGGAAATTTAACGTTTTAACTTTAACGATTTTCAGTACGCCGCTTATGTATGATTCGCATGTATGTGAGGTTTGAGGTAAAGTTTCTGAAAACAAAATGTTCGAATTTTAGAACATTGCTAACGGTGAATACTAAAAAATTGGAAAACACAACAACATCAGCTCTCTGGTGATGATAATACAATTTAGTGGATTATGTAAAGTCAAAACCTGTGTATCTGAGGAACTATTCCAAGAAATATTAGCTCAAAAGTTGGGGGTGTCGTCGCTTTTGAATTAATTTCGAATAAGTCAAACGAACAGGAAGTACTAAAGTTATTAATTTATTTATTTAACTTTGAATTTCATTTTATTTTCACGTCCTCATTTGCCAAAAAATTGCCAAACTTTTGCTGCAACATATTATTTTGTTTGTGCTAACTGTTACAACTAAAAGCAGCAAAAGCTAAAATTAACAAATACATGCTTACACGCACATATATACTCGTACAAATATTGTTGCATGGAGAGAATGGCAGTTTAACAAAAATGCGAAATTTCCGCTTGAAACGCACATTTACTGCCGAGCATGAAAATGCGCTAATGGAGCGCTCAGAACACGATTTTGTTTGGCGGAAAGGAGCTATGGACGAAAACTCTGCTGTACGTCCGCGACTGAGTCACAAGAGTATATAAATTGAAATTCGTCTTGTGAGAAATAAAAAAGTGATAAAAAATTGTTGATTTAAGGTAACGGCTTGATAAGTGTTGAAGCCGCAGCATTTAAGAGTAACTGTAGTAAACGAATTGATTAAACAAAGAATTGTTTAAAGGTTGCAGAGAGCAAAGCGAGAAAATATCGCTACAATTCATGAAGTAGCATTTGGGGTCGTAAGATGTAATTGAGATGGCCTATATGACATCATTCGCATCTAAGTTCTGGCGTTTTCAGCTATGGACATAACCGATATATTGAAGGATGACCAGTCCACTGTATTCGTCAGATGTGACATCCAGTTCTCTAGTTCATAAAAAAAAAATTCTGGAAAAATACATAGTCAAATGAGCAGACCAATAGGAACACAGACGTCTACCATTAGGGTCTGGAAGCTTTGATCTTCCGTTAAGTGGTTATGTCGGAAGAACGCTGTAACAAATGCATTACTGTAGATTTAGATGTTCCCGATGACTAGTATTTTCATTCACAAGATATTCTTGCTATCATTGGAAGTAAAAATATTTTTCAGCCCTTTCAATCTAAACTTGGTACTTTTACTTTCACTTCCGAAATGGTTAAAAGGATTGCAGATCTGAACAAAGTTATTAGTAACTCACTAACCGAACAAACGGTGACTCAAGGCCAAATGGATTCAGCCATCTTAGAGATATTAAAGTAAGTAGTGAACGAAAAGTAAACTAATTTTATTATGTTGTTTAATTAACAAAAAAAAAAACTTAAATATTGAAATTTTTATTACACAGCAAAAGTGAAAGGAAGAGAACAAATGAATCTGAACTAATTTCCGTTAACCATTTATAATACACTTTGAAGCTTTGTTTAGATAAATGGTTAGAAAATTAAATTCGCATTAAAATCGGATTACATTAGCTCAAAATGAGGCAGTGAGACTACATACATCCGTAGAGTTTTAGTGTTGAATGAAAAATGATTATTTGATAAAAAATGTTTTGATTTATGAAGAGGTGCGTTCTAAGAAGGATTTGTGGAGCGCGTCAAGCGCTGTCAGAATAATATTTCCATTTATTAGGTTACGTACGACATGACACCCTACAAGAACGCGGATTAAGGGACGCAACTAATTAAATGATAATTATGTACAGCTGCTAATGAAGTTCATTAATTTTACCATAATCTTCCTATTAAAACTTTCTTTTCACTCTTTTATGCCAATGTTAAATTTAATGCATCTTAACATAACTCGATATGCAGTATTCAAGTTCATAGTAGATGTTATAGTATATGTACAGTGGACCAATAAAGTTTACGTACATCGAGTTCTATTAAATCACGACACACTTTACGTACACCAATGATTATCTTTATAAAACAAAAGTAATTACAATAGCCTTGGCGGTTTTTGGTCAACATTTTGTTGCAATTATTGTTTCTAGACGTCGACGCATGCTCCTAACACGATTTCTGGTATTACTTCCGGATATTTTGACCCAATAAGTCGATGATCCAGTTTTTGGCCTTATTTCGATGAAATTCGATGTTTTCGAATACGGTTTTTAAAAAGTGCCAGATATTTTGGATAGGATTTATGTCAAGTAATTGCGGGACCTATGGAGTTATTTTTATTTCCATAACAACCCTGCACGTATATAATACAAAGCGTATTTTGGGTCGGTATCCTGTTGGAAATTGATTTTGCTGCTAATAGCCGCCGATTTAAGCACACTTAAATTTAAAATTATTTTGTTAAAATGTTCAGATATGTACATTAATTTATCCCTTTTTGAAATATACCCAAATAGTAGGGCATGTGTTGAATAGTACAGGTTTTCATAGATGAATCGCACGTCGTAAGCGAAGATTGACGCGATTTTATCAATTTTAAAGGATTCCCTTCGAATTTCAATAATATATCTCATTGATTAATTGATATTTTCGATAAGAAGTCAGTCATAGGTATAACCAATTATGATCCGATTCCTACCAATTTAGTTTGATATAGCATATCCACAATATTTGGGCAGACTTTTAGCCCGATATATTCACTCGAGCTTGATGTGTGCACTGGCGAGAGTAAGAATAAGATGAAGTTTAAAGTAGTGCTGCGGAAGTTGGCGTGGTTATAATCCGTTTCTCATTTACAACAACAACAAGGGAGTATAAAGATATCATTACCTGCGGACCTTGGTTTACATAGAAGCCATGCCTATGGTAAATTTTTGACACCCGCTTGTATCTTCCTGAGTGTAAATTTGATCTAAGACGCAATCAGTCATCTGGTAACTGACAACTTTATCGTAATGTCTAATATTTTTTATGTTATACATTCGCAGTGCGTTTCTACATCTGAATGCCATTAGTGTTGTTTACAGTAACTAAAAGTGTTCATCTCGATTATAAAATGGAATTAAATCGAGAACATTTACATATGTATAATTAAACATTTGTGAAATGTCATTTCGGAGAAATTGTAGGTAATCGAATGCATTGCGCAATGTCAGAATTACGTGGCTGTGACGAAAGATGGGAGAGGAGCCTATTCTACAAAGAAGCAGAAATGCATAATTTTTTGCAAATGAGTGACAAAGTCTCGGCTTTTTGCTGTAACGTCAACCTAGCCACTTTTCAGGCAATGTGTTATAGTATTTAGTCCATATAATATAAGGAATATGTTATTGTCATCATCTGTACTGGCAATACTAAATGTTGCTGTTTGTCAATGAACAATGTTCGGTGGCAATTGCTGATTTGAGATTCAATAAACATGCTTTATCGCATGACAGCCACTTCAAATTGGCTACAAAGTGACGAGTGAAGTGAAGTACATGAATGCAATGCATTCGGAAGTTTCCAAATAACTATTTACTGGACCAAACTATGAACTTGTTGTCAACAAAGGGACGGAGGTAATGATGAGTAAAACTCTCGCATTAATAATGATTGCATATTGTAAATTTCAAGAAGTTCAGTTGTTCGGGAGGAATTCTCGGCCAATTTGATTACAAATTGAGGCCACAAGCGTTTGCCTGACCGATATTGAAATACCTCATTAGACACACCTTCACTGAATCTTGCGAAGTATTTGGTAATGACATTAAACGCCTTAATAATTAATATTGTTTGTGGAGGCGGACATTCATATAATAATTTAATATCTGAAAATGGAAATAAGGCAAGGGTTATATTTCGCTTATTTTTAGTTATTTTGAACTGCTATTGCTGAAGTTTGTAGTTGTTTTTGTGGTTTTGAGAGAGGTTTTATACAGTTTCTCACTAATTTATTCGTTATTGTTGTAATTTAGTAGACCAAAATCGTAACTTAAAGCCTTAGGTATGTATGTGGGCTACAAATAATTTGTGCTATATTTATTTATATGTTTATCTTGAATTGCATATTTATTTATATATTTCTAAATTTACATATTATGTGGTTTTGTAAATATTGCACAATTTAAATTTTCTACAACCTACGTTTTCCTTTACCGTTGGACGGGATACGGATCCTTCCAGGTGTTGAACATTACTGCGAAGTTGATGCAAGTTCATCAAAGCTTGCTGAGCTGGTCTGAGCTTCAGTAGCCCAGAACTGAATCAGAAGAAGCCAACGGAGCTTCTACTTGTTCCCATTCCGCAGTTATTGAGACTGAAGTGCCTGCCCTAGCAAACTTATCAACCTCATAGCTTTCTGCAACACCGCTGTGAGCTGGCACCTACACCATTCAAATCATAAAATAATTCGATGCTAGAGGCATGGAGTCTAGACATCCCTTCACTCGTGTTGGGCGCACAGTTAGCAAAATCAATGCTAATATCGCTGCCCTTTTACCGAGATGGATGATAACCACTCTGAAGGAGGCTGCATTACAGAGCAGTAGATCTATAGGAAGCTTACCTGGAGCTGACGGAAAAATCCTGACAGTTTACTCCTTCACGAATAATCACCGCAAGATTCGACCCTTGGCAGCACCTGCAATTACTTAGAGGTACCTTAGTAAAGAAATTATATGAATTTATTTTATCAGAATTATACCATTTCTATAAAAGAATGAACATTAAACTTTTCTCATCTGCAATCGATTTCTAAAATCTAAGAATTACTTTGTTGAAGGTCATGTTTTTTGAAATATTGAAAAACAACCCCCTGCCCATCAAGACAAAATCACTTATCCAACTTGATGCCTGAGTCTAAGGACAGATACTATTAGACTTCTGGTTAGTCGGAGATGTCAACATATCTTAATTGCAATAAAGAAGGTATAATTCCGGGACCATGAGATAAGGCGAATATTCAAATCTCTGGAAACATGACTAAGCATCATACGTATAATATAAATTCATCAGACTATACATACCACTTGCTTGAAAAAAAAATGGATTTATGCACCACCTAGATGAAAAATTCTTGCAAACGTTGCAATTAATCGAGATTAACTTAAAATATTTTGTATGCTTTCATTCCGGTAATTACCTCCTGTAATGAAGGGTTCTCGTATTTCGGCATAATTTGGGGTAAAATGATTTCCTTCTTTAAAAGAATGCACATACAGGTACGTCATGCAGAAGAGAGTTTACAGAGAAAGGTAACACATACAAATTTATGCGTGAATTCGTATGTATCTCCATATGTATGTAAATCTGATTCAAAAAATTTCAATTTTAGTCTAGTAAATATATTTTTCGAATGAAATATTGGGTTGACCGAAAAGAAACCGGTGATTTTTTCAAAAAAAATAAAAACATTTTTTTGAATTGTAAAATGAACTTTAATCAATTACACATTTTCCATTTTGTTGGATGACCTTTCGCCACCTTTTCTTTAAATGCATTATTCCACGCTCATAGAAATTCTGGCATTTAGCTGCAAAAAACTGATTCAAATTTTGTACTTCCATGCCACTGTAAAACGAAAATTTAGGAATTTATTCCTCAAGACACCGTTCTTATGGATTTTCAAGTCGCCATGGCCAAATCTGGTTAATACGGTAATTTGTTAAAAAATCCTTTGGTGGTGCTTTGTCATAGTAAAAAGGCGTTTTTAAATTCCATCAACTATAACTGTAACTAATTGATGTAGGTCAGATCGTGCGAATCCTAGAAATCTTTGCCTCTCATCTTTCCGGCCGCTAAAGCAACCTTCGCCTTCTACTGGGAAATTTCGTTGAAGTCATGCCTCGTTCCGGACGAATTTCGACCTCTTCAACTGATGAAAATATTAAAAAAGTGAAGGAGACACTTGTTAGATAGATAGCCCGACAACTCATGCGAGTCCATTCGAATGATTTTAGTGATTATTGTGGGTATGAAAWCCGACTTTGATCGACTCGTCCTGATAAAACTGAGTTTTTCGAAAAGAGTGCCGTAAATAGGAGTATTGTAAACGCCGATGAGACATGGGCTTGTGAGTTTGACACGCAAACAAGTCAACAATGAAGGCAAAAAACGAGCCGAAACCCAAAAAAAAAAAACCCTGCCAAAGCCGCTCAAAACTCAAGCTGTTGCTCATTGGTTTTTAAGATATTCATGGTTTGGTGCATCATAAGTTTGTTCTGGAGGTCAATCCCATCCCAAAAAATGTCTATGAAAAATGATTCGAGGACTGGAAAACAATGGTGTAATAAATGTATTATATCTGGTGAGTATTACTTTGAAGGCGACAAAAAATATTGATAAATAATTAACTATTTTGCGATTTCGCAGTGTATAATTTGGAAGCAACCAAAACCGAAAATATTCACCCCCCAAAAAAAACACTGTCCATTACAATATCGTCAACATATGATCTTCTGAGACAGCTGAGATAGCAATATTTAAGGGGGGAGCTTCAGAGGCTTAAAAAATTCGATTTTGTTGAGAAGGGAAGGAAATAATTGATTAAAGCGAAATTTCTAGAGTTTATAGTTATATATTTAAGCATTATTCATAAATTTTTTGGATACGAAATCTTTGATATTCTGCCTTTGGGCAGCAATTTCCCGATGCATCTCGCATGTGCATTTGTCGGACGGCGGGCAGGATGCAGGTCGCAATTTCCATTGGAAACAAAAAATTCAAAAAGATTCCTATTTTCTAATAACGTGTCTTCTAGTTAAACTAAAAAAATTCCAAAGAAAGTGTAAAATTTTACAATTTTTTTTTAAATTGAAAAAAAGTGGTTTTTGACCAAAAAAAATTTACTTTATGTTGTTTAAAAATATGTTCAAACTTGAATTTTCTTAGTTTTTCTTTAGTTTAAACAGAAGATAATTTAATGCCAAGGATAATATTTTTTGTCCCAATTCCATACGACGTTTCATTTTTTTATCCTGTCCGCCAATTAAGAAAAATCGTAGAAATTAAAAACGGAGAAATCGCGCGTCAAAGTTTTCGCTTTCTGCCCAATCGCTCATATATATTATCTGTTAGACGTTCGATCACTATTTCCTTTCTAGCTTTGAAAATATTTCGAATTCCTATCAATAATTTTGGGGACATATTCTTAAATAGTTTTTAAAGAGATTTAAGCAAAAAAATCGATTTTTGACGCTTCCAAAGCAGGCTTCCCTCTTAAAAGTCTTAGCACTTGGTTTGCTCAAGGACACAATTTTTTTTGTCAGGCTCTTTGTAGATTTGGAACACTTTAAAAACCAAACACCGTTTTTAAAGTTCTTTTGTTGCTAGATTTGTATACAATAACGTAAAAGAATCACGATGAACTTTAATATTGTATTATATGCGAAGTAGACATCTTGAAAATATGGTATTTAGCCTAAAGTACACATCGAATTTTGACGTCAGCTACCATGACGCAACAATCGCATATTTATACAATCTATATTCTTAAAGTTCATATTCTTTAATTCATATTTTTGTGGTATTTCTCCTGAAATTAGCACGATATCCTTGTGTTTACTATAATTAATTGCCAAACGTTGACAAAGGAGACGTCTTACCTATGTCTCCTCAGGCATTCTTCTTTTGCGATTAAATTATTTAAATAAAACAATGCTAAAGTTGAAGAATGTTCAATTGCGTTGCAATTCCTTGATATCAGGAGGAATAAGTGAATTCATCTTAACAATTTTCCACTTCAAAGACGCAGGCAGCTGACATCCAGTAACTGCACTTAGTATGTGTGACTGGCAGAAGTTTATTGCTGGCATACCACGATGTGACAGAAAGTCCTTACGGTATTTGCATGGCTTTAAGCGAAGTATGCAAAGTGGGTTGTAAGCGATTGCAGTTATTTTTCGAAAAAAGTTACAGCTCAGTTTTCTCACTATTTATTAAAGTAATAATGTTCAACTGCATTAGAATTACATATTATTGAAAATTGTAAATATTAAGAAAGTTATACTTGTAGTATGCATACATATATTAACTTTTATTATTCATGTTTACTTACTTGCAAATGTAAAACTTATTACCCTCATTAAAATAAGTATCAATACACAATAGAATTGCTACAAAGTGCGTGCGAGTGAACTTGCCTAGATGACAATTTAACCGTGGAATTTTACATTTTAAACTAAAATCTTTTGAAATTATAGATTCGAACTGAGTTGCGTATTTATCGGTGCATATGATCATAAGCATAATGAGTTATTCCTAACCTGGGAATAGATGTATAAAATGTTACTCATACGCCGGGGTTCAATTTTGTTTTCAGCGTATAGTAGTGCATTGGTAAGAAGTATAAATACTGCCGTTTTTAGATGCAAATTAAGCAATGAATCTATATATGTTGTTTATATCACTTATTATTAGAACCACGACGAAATTATAGAAATATTAACACATTCATATAATTGAATGAAAATTTTTAACAGAAAACCAGTTAATTTCTTACACTCTCGCAACATATTGCATAAAGTATAATAGGTTCACCTTTGTACGCAATAAATGTATATAGAGCAACATAGGTATTTATAATAAATAAATGATTTGAGGACAAATCCCTTAAGCAATCCTATCGACACTGCAAAAATTTATCAAATCAGTTGAGAACCACGCCTACTCCACATATAACGGTACTCTTAAAAACTACTAAAAGCGCGATAAATCAATAACTAAATACACCAGAGGTATTAAATTTACACCTAAAATAATACAAGAGGACTTTATAGCAGCCGTCCACTCTGACGATGAGCGTGGCACCGCGAACATTTCGCTGAAATCACATATCTTGGCACATGCCAGACACAACAGTGTCTCATTTGGATTAGAACAGGATTAAGGCTTTGTTTACCAAGTTCATTAGACAAGTTGCAAACAAGTGGATTAAATGCTAATTTATCGGATTATGTTATTATTATTTCATTTTATTTACACATTAATGCCAATTAACTCCTTTTCCCCTTTTGCAGTTTTAAAGCTCTCGTTAACTGAACTTAACAATTGCAGTTCGGCTGATACACATAACTGGTTGACACTTGATTTAAGTGGACACATGTTTCCGATATATGCGTTATAAAGTCACCTGGAAGTTCGAAAATTGTTTTTTTTAATATAGTAGGTTAATGGGACTAAGAAAAAATTGATGAGATCCAAATCATTTTGCTATACAAACATACTATTGTCAGGAAAGCGACATTTGCGGTAAAATGTCAACCAAGGTACTGAGGCTCAAATATTGGGTATCTATTTGCTTAAACAGTTGTAGTTGGATTTATATAATGTCATGGTCTGCAGGGTTGCAAAGTTTTGTCACGTCATTTTAATTGCTCAATTTTTCACTGTAATATTGGAATGTCACGTACCGAATCTATGTCTTCTAAGTCTCTGTCTCTGTACATATCTATTGATTTATCGCACTTTTAATAATTTTTAACTGTGCCGTTATATGCAGTGTGTCGATCGGTGTTTTCACTCTATTTGCGCCAGGCGAATTTAGTTGTTGTAGCTTTAGTGGTTTAAGATATATGGGCCACGTTCACTTTTACAAACTTGTTTGCCCACAGGTGTACCTTGCTACTGCGATCATGTGCGTCTCAATATACACATTTCTGTTTTGTTAGTTAGCTTTACTGTGCCGAAACACATTGAATAATTACAAATTACACACTTTTTGCCACCACCTTCTTGTAGGCCTTTGCAATGCACACGTACGCATGTTTCTAGCTACGGCATCGAACGTCAAGCTCAATCACAGCATTTGTCGCCGACGCCGACACTTTCTTATTGTGATTTACGAGCGCTTCCTTTTGCGTCACGTTCCGTCTTTCACGTCTCAATGAGATTCTGCCGCTCAAATAAAATGCTTGTTTCTCAGTTTTTTGCTTTGAGTTTTGGCGTCACTATCCTTAACACATGAACACAAAATGTTGGCATACAGTAGAAATAAACATATCTATTAGATTATATGAACAGAGTATGAATTTACATTATAAGCATAGATGCGGTCCGTTGTGCCTGCGAAGGCCTAACCACACGGTGCTTTCTATTTCTAGAAGCACATAGATCAATACAATGCCATCAGCACCCCAAAGCATAAGTGCATGCACCTGCACCATACTCTGRAGAACCAAAGCATGAGTGCCGCCACATACACTTATACTTTGGTTCCAATTGGTTAGGGTGGACGAAAACTCCCTAGCCGCCTTGGTCGGCTACGAGGCCGACGTAAAACCTCTGCCGTACTCTGGGTCCGGCATCCGGCCGCAATGCGACTCCATACCGGACTACATGTCCTTCCTGCATTTAGGTTTAAACCACAGCCACCACGAATCTCCAATTGGGTTTTTGGTCCAATGAGCAGATTGGAGTTACCTCGAAGGGCTAACTGCTCCCCGTGGTACCGTGGAAACAAAATGCATATAATTTAATATTATGGCGAAAAGTTTAGCTATATTATAAAAAACAAGAGAATGGCAAACCCTTGTTACGGATGATTTCTGGAAAGTGACCGCCGCGCCTGCTAGAATAAATTCTAGTCGAGAGGTACAACCACCAATTTTTTAAATAATTTCTGCTGCAATTATTGCTTTTATTTATAACGTGCCAAATATTATTTTCAAAAGTATCCAACGTCTCGGCTTTTCTGCGTATCGACATCCTCCAATTGAGACACGAAAAAGTGAACAATCATAGCTCTGTATAGAGCACATCAGATAGTTCCTCTTTGGTGATATATCGGCACCTCAACCATGACTTGTGGATTACGATAACTCCATATGCGACAATTTTGTTTATTAATACACCCATCCAAAAGAAAGTGAGTTTTATTTTCAAACAAAATTTTCTTGTATCGGGAACGTTGTTCATTTTGTATTGTGTTCATTAATTGAATGTGCGACGCACTTGATGTTTCTTCGAGGTGTCTTTCGCTATCCACCAGAGTAAAGATGGTGTGAAATCGATCCACCGATCGGGTTAGCGACCCTATTGGGCGATTCATCGCGATCCATCGACTGGACCATTGTATGGATGGAGAAACAATCTTCATAACATGTGCCTGAGGCGAGTTTTCAGAGAAATCTCTTCTGTCATCAAGCAAACAATTATAATTTTATTTCTTGTCACCCGGGTCATCAACTCAACCTCAATTAAGGCCCTGAAACAATTGCATTAAGTTCAATTTATGTATATATATCAATTTTTACTCAAAATATCGCATGCATAGACGAACGGTGGACCCGCAGACCGCTCATTATACCCTAAACAGGGTATGTTAAATAAATGCACCTGTGAAACGTATATTTGCTTCGGTATAGCCGAAGTTAACGTTTTTTCTTGTTTTATTTAATATAACCGATATAACTCAATATCAATATTGATTAGTTGAAGGGATCTCAAGCAAACGTTATGTTGCAATAGCATAAAAAATCTCATTGCTTAAGGCTAGTCAAAGTTCACGGAACAAAGCAAAGGCGAAAAAAGCAATAACAAAAATGTAGTGCCCTTGTTGTTTTAGATGAGTGTCAAAAAGTAAGCCAACAAATATTGGGTAAACGAAAAATTCATAATAAACAGATTAAATAATTTAGACAAAAATTTGTGCCGAGGCTATCCTAGTATTTCGCCTTTGTCGCCCTCGTTCTTCACTTCAATAGCATTTACAAATTTGTGATCCCAAGCAATTAGATTAATCACTGTCTAATGAACGTCAAAAATCATTAAATGTTATTTCACAGATTACAGCAACAACTTGTTTGCCGAAACTATGCCATCCAATTTCACAAATTTATGAAATTTCGTAGAATGGACTCCGGTGTCCTCCTTTCGTCACACTTCGTCCTTATATTTGAGCTTGCATAATGTATTAATTTATTTACCTCCAATTTCTCCGGAGTGACACTTCAGTAAACTGTTTAACACCCACGCAGTCAATCTGGCTGAGCTGAATGACATATAAACGTATTATATCTGTTGGACTATATTATGTACTAGCTTAAGTGTAGACTGGCATATACATACTTGTGTATTTGAAGAATTACAACAATTCACGCTTTGTTTGCTGGGAAGGGTATTTAGTTGTTGTTTATATTTGCCCCTGCAGTCTTGCTAGGCCAATTTGCAGGCTATGCCGGCAGCACAGGGGTTCAGTTATTTGACATTAGTCATCACAATTATGTCGCAAACACCTCCACTCGAATTTCAAATGTATTCTAGATGAACTTTAATGGCCGAAGCTGTGCTGCGGTCACCTCCTGATTCCTGCGGGAAAGGCAGGCTGTATGTAACGTGTAATCCAAGTAGAGGTGCTTTCAGGAACCGTTTTTTGACAGATCACGCGTTGTGTCAAACTGTGATGTTAGTTTTGTTCAACTTTGTTAAGAAAATTCACTTTCCGCAAAGAACGTTGGCCCTTTATACATTAAAGTATAAAGTTGGCCTTTGATTCTGGCAAGTTGAAAGAGTATAAAATATCCGGTTGCACCCGATCCTAGCCCTTACTTACATGTTTTAATTATTTTCAGTTACGTCAACAAATTTATATTCGTTAATTCTATCAATAATCTCTTCCATATTCTTTATACCTATATCTAAATATTTTCCCCTAAAAGCGCTCAAACGTATTCACAAATCTCCAGCCAAATGTACTTTAATAACTATTGGTGTCGCATTTCACAGTTTAATAACATAAGCTCTTCATTTATGGCTGCAAAAGCTTTGCTATTTCATGTTTGACTCTGACAAACTTTGTGCATTTCTTGTATCAAACACTCCTAATTGAAAACCGCAACTACGAATTGGTAGACTTCGCACAGCCACTGCTCTTCGTTCGTTCGTAGAGTAAATATGTGTTTAAAGTTGGCTTCAAGCGGAAAGTTGCCTTCATCTCCCTGCAGAAATATTTGTAAATGTAACTTATGTATGTACATACATATTTGTGTATGTATTTCTTTCCCTACTTTTTATAGTTTATATTGCTGTAAGAATATGGCACTAGTCAACGTCTCTGCAGCTGCATATCTCACATTGGTACTTAAGCCTGTAGCATTTTCAATTGCTTGACAGCAGCGTCAGTTTAATTTTTTGTCTCCCTTTTGTTACTTGAAAGTTTTTCATAATTTTGCAAAGTTTGTCGCCACAGTCGTTCAGTCGACAACCAAATGGCGCACTCAAATATTTGGTTGCATTAAAGACTTGAAGTTGCAACCACTTAAATATCACAAGTATGCTGGTGGTTTGGCAATTTAGGGCATGTGCAAGCTCGAATAACATTAAAATATAGAATAGAAGTCAAAGTTGAAATATTTTCAATATATAAATTTAGTTATAAAAAATAGCTAACTTTTATTTTATCTTTTTAGTTTCAACATATAATAAAATCATAATACCAAAAACTTAAAACCAACAACCTGAGCTGTTTTTTGTGAATTGCAAACAAGTGATGGTGTGATTCAATCACTATCCATTAAAACTCTTAAAACCCAAGGCATTTTAGACAAGTTTGGTATTTAAGTAGATACTTTAGTTCAAAAGCCAATTCTTATGCCACAAAGTGACCGCTGGCATAATCTCCAATTGAATGCGGTGAAACTACGGTCATATTGCTGAACATATACAAACAAAGCCTGATACACAACATGGCAAACGTACACATATACAAGCGAACATCACGTGAGCACTTTGTAGGGCATTTATTACACCAAAATCCCCAATTTATTATGACAGCTTGTGTGTCAGAATTGGAAAGGCAACTCAATTCTGAGTTGCGCCCGCTGCGTCTTATCTATTCAAGTTATATCCAAATTATTGCGTTGCCACGTTTAAGGCGATTTGATGTGGCTTTGAATAAGGAAGCTACTGGCTAATCATAAAACGTCTGTCCTTCCGCCGCAGAACTTGCCACAAGCACGCACACACTACGACAAGCTGCAAGGCAAAGATGGGCTAACAATTTTTTTTTTATTGAAAAAATTCCACAGTTCAAATCACCATGTTTAATCGCCTAATTGAGCTAATCAAATTTTGTCGCAGAAATTTTTAAAGTTTGAAAATCCAACATTAGGAATATGTGATGGTTATAGTTGGAGAGACTTTAGTTTGAATGAAAAAACGAAAATTCCTGTGTTAAATGTATGGGAACTTAAAAGAAAAAATAGGGTTAAGCTACAGCGCCTGGCTTGAGGGAGGGTTTTTTGTTTGTCAATCACTAACATTTGAGGAGGTAAGAGTTGAAAAAGAAATTCAAAATTTTTTTTGAAGCTCCCTAGAGCGTAGTAGCATAAACATCACTCGCCAGCCAGAAGGATAAGAACGAGCGACACCCCACTCGATCACTATGTGACCACTGACTTACTTTTACTATAAGCGTGCAATGGCCTTGTATAACGATCTATTTGATTGTGATCCGTTATTGGCGAGCTAATCAGCTTTTTCAACAACTCCAACTTCTCCAACGTTTTCAGTAAAAAGGAGGAGATACTCATGGGCCTAAAATATTTGGCCATAACATGGGATCCCTCCTCCACTCTAATGATTTCGTTACAGCAGCGCATGATTATTGCTATCTGACCCAGGCACTTGAAATATTTGATCGCCCAAATCAAGGGATGAGGGCCACGAGGTATGAGCACCAAAAGCGTTCACTGCTTAGGGCCTGTCTTTCATTTCCATGTTTAACATATTCCATAGGAATGAATTTCTTTGGATATATTCACGAAAATCTTAAGAATTTATGACAGCCCTATAATCTTTCACATATGACTTGAAGACCTTTTTTATATCGTAATTCACACATTATTTAAAGTATAACCATCTCTCAATGGAAAGGAGCTCTCTTTTTGAATGCAGAGCTGAAGAACTGAACAAACTCTTTCTCTGTGTCGAACATTAACGTGAACAATAGTTCTTCACAGAGTAGGTCAAAGCTTCCTGCAGTAAAGGTTACAGTTGATTTCCGTTCGCATATCGAAGTGACTCATCCAAACAGCTAAAAATATGATCAGAGAAGGAACAATCATCAAAAAAACTCCAATCTAAAATTAAAGGCGTTCACTGAGAAATATCTGGTACAATCGATTCATCAAAACACCCAACAACACACCTCCGACTTTCCAGTGAGCACTCAATGCATCAATATTTAATTTCTATGAATGGAAATTGATTCAAAGCAGTTGTTTATCGCACACTCCCAGCGCTTATTTCATTAGTACTATTTTACATATTCCAATTTTGCACCTTTCTATAAACATTTGGGGCAATTTATGGGCACACTGTGGCGCTCAAATGCAGCCAACATTCACCTTTAATGTGTCGGTTAGTTGAATAGTATATTTAATAAATTTCCAGGAATTGCTCTTTTTTAAACTGATGGGCAATAAAAATAAATACAAATTCGTCTTAATGGCTTGGACTACTATATATGTACATTAGGGTGATTCAAAAAAAAAATTTTTTTTTTCGTTTTCGTACTCTGAAAAATAGGCTCCTAGACACCTCTAAGAAAACCTTTCCAAGAATGAGTTCTTCATTGTAACGGGAAGGTCCTCCTACTTACAGTTTTATATTTATTATTATTATCTGATAGAAAAGTTTATATTTCGCTTCCAACCACTTCAAAAAATATTTTGTTAAGTGTTTACGAGATATTCGTCGTCAAAAAAAAATAAATTTTTTGTTTGGTACTCTGAAAAATAGGTTCCTAGAAACCTCTAAAAAAACCTCTCCAAAAGCCTATGAGTTTCATTCATAATGATTTTTTTTTTTTCATTGAGTTATAAAATTCATAAAAAATAAAAATTTTTCCCAAAAATAATCAAATTTCAACCGTTAATGTCTTTTAAACGGTTGGGTTTACGAAAAAATCGTACAGACCTTTTTTGTAGAGAAATCAATTTCCCAAAAAATCTAAGGAACAAGATATTTTTTCAAGTAGTTGGAAGCGAGATATAAATTGTTCTTTCTGATAGTAAGAAAAAAAATAAAAAACTGTAAGTAGGAGGACCTTGTCGTTACAATTAAGAACTCATTCTTGGAGAGGCTTTCTTAGAGGTGTCAAGGAACCTATTTTTCAGAGTACCAAATGAAAAAACAATTTTTTTTGAATCACCCCAATGTACAGGCTTGAGTATATACGTAGCCTTCTGCAAACTCTGTGGTGCTTATTACGTTGACAAATTGAATTAAAAAATTACATTAAAATAAATTAATTAAGATGTTGGGTTTTGTTCCGCAGATACAAGACATCGCAATAAATTTGTGTCAATGTACGTTGAATAGAACAATGTATCTACTTAAATACATATGCTAATAAAAATATTATAATTCAATTCTAAACTTGAAAATAAAATACAAAACTAAACACCCAAACCGATTGTTATGAAAAAGGCAGACAGACAAAGACAAAGTTTTTGACAAATTCCATACCATTTCGCTTCTCCTCCCCATAATAGTTTTACCATTATTTCATTCTATGTCAGATCAGGGGTCGAATCGTTACATCCGTGAACGTATTACTCGTCACGTGAAAGCCTGTATTTCGTATTATGACATACGTGATCGTAACGCTTCTACCCCGCTGTCCATTTCTTGTGTGTGATAAGAATCGCAATTATTTATTGTACATTTTATGCTTATGTTATGTAATGACTCACAAACGTTAGCAAATCTTCCACTTTTGTGGGGTGATACCTTTCTCTCTTGCCATATCCTAGAATTCTCCACGGTCTTTTTAAGATTCCACGATCTCTTAGCTATCTCCGCACTATTTTTTTTATCCCATCACTTTCTCTAGAGTTCAAATAAAAAAACAAAGTTGGAACCATTTTGATATTTAATTAGATTTGTTAGTTTAATGAAAATTTTAGTTTTGACAGGTCCACATCTATTGCGACTTAAAAACACGTTCCAAAGCAATGTGGAATTTAAAAACTATTGTGAATTGAAAATGCATTAGGATCCGTTTGCTATCGTATGTCATAATGCCGGTCACCGCATACGATTGACGTATCACGTAATTTTCTTTCGTATGTTTGCCGATCCGTGCACGGATGTAACGAATCGAGCCCAGCTAATTAACTGCCTAAGTAGGGAAGTATTGACTCGATTTTACTCATTTCTGACACACGTTACAGTTTGAACTCGTCTGCTTTTTGACGTCAACTGCAGTACCGAAGTGAATAAATCAAATAAAAGTTGCGATTAGTTTTTGGAGATACACACAAGCGTTAGCGGAATGGAACTGTTATTTTCTGTAGCAACATTTTGCAAGAGTATAAAAATAAATATCAGTTTGTCAAAAAAGTCTTGCGGTATTTTCGCTAGTTGGCGCTGTGAGCACGTAGTTCTAGTTTTATGCACCTTTTTGGAAAGCTCATTTCACGCGCTAACACGTGTTTGATTGATTGTGGTTTCTTTTAAGTCGTTCGTGAGTTATAGCATCGCAAACATGGAGCAAAATAAAGAGAAAATACGGCATATTTTACAGTACTGCTACGATAAAGTCAAAAATGCATCTCAAGCCGCCAATACAATTTGTGCAGTTTATAGACCCGATACAGTTTCCATTTCCACCGCATAACGATGGTTTCAACGTTTTCGTTCTGGTGTAGAGGTGGTCGAAGATGCGCCGCGCTCCAAAAGGCGTGTCGTCGAAAATTGCGATAAAATCGCTGAATTGGTTGAAAGAGACCGGCATAGTAGCAGCCGTAGCAACGGTCAAGAGCTGGGCATGAGTCATCAAAAAAAAATTTTATGAACAATGAAAATTGAAAAAAAATTCAATAAAAATACCGCAAGTCTTTTTTGATAACCATTATATTAAATTTAACTCATGTTTCCAATGTGTTTTGTTTGTCAATGTCACGAAGATTGGTAATGCAATTTAAACAAAAAATTAAAGTAAACAACGTTACATTTACGAAACTTTTTTTATACAAACACTTCTAAAAGAGCTTAATATGCACTCATGCATCAAGATTTCATGAACGAATTTATTAAGCACACTCGTGCTGTCTAGACAAACGCGATTAGCAGACATGACAGCTGTAAATACGTCTATAGTAAAACTCTAGAAATTCCTTGTAAACAGTAATTAATGGTCTATTCATGTAATTAAGTGTACTCGCATACTTAAGTTGTATGCTTAGCCTACGAAACGGTTTACCAAAATGGAAAATAACTCAATTTTGAATAGGGGTGACAAAAAATGTAGCTTTGCAGCCACATGATTACAACAAAAATAGAAATTACAGTTTGAGAAAATATATTACAACTCTGAACCCTTATCTTCATATTACATATCGTTCGTTTAAAAACTGTAGTCAAACTGCACAAGTTAATTACAATTTAAAAAAAATATCGACTGCAAATTATACACAGTTTTCTTCACATGCTTTATGAATTCTTGTTCATTTATTAAAGATAATTTTTTAACGAAATATTAAGAAAAAATTGTCAGTATCCGTTCATTAGCTAATCAAAAACAAGTTCTTGTATAGAATTTTTTGTTCCGGTGCAATCGTAATTAACGTATTTTCTTGCTTAATATTTCTTCGTAGATTTGTTCCTATATTTTGCGAATATCAAGTTTTAACGCACCATTGCTTTTAGTAAGAAGATTTTTATAGTGTCGCTACAAAAAATTTACAACAAACAGTGGTAAAAACTATTTGTGTCTCACGAATTTTGCGATGTTTTAATTAACAATAGGTGTATAATAATTTTAACCTGTATAACTATTGAATTCGATTGGCTTACATGAAATAAAAGCTTTTTGAAAAATCTGGATCCGAGCTTAGTTGGTAAATATAGTTTTTATACTCTCGCAACAAAGTTGCTAAAGAGAGTATTATAGTTTTGTTCACATAACGGTTGTTTGTAAGTCCTAAAACTAAAAGAGTTAGATATAGGATTATATATACAAAAGTGATCAGGGTGAGGAGTAGAGTTGAAATCCGGATGTCTGTCTGTCCGTGCAAGCTGTAACTTGAGTAAAAATTGAGATATCATGAAGAAACAAGTATTTCTTGGCTATATAAAAAGGTTAAGTTCGAAGATGGGCAAAATCGGCCCACTGCCACGCCCACAAAATGGCGGAAACCTAAAACCTATAAAGTGTCATAACTAAGCCATAAATAAAGATATTAAAATGAAATTGGCACAAAAGATCGCATCAGGGAGGGGCATATTTGAACGTAATTTTTTTGGAAAAGTGGGCGTAGCCACACCCCCTTTTAACTTTTTAGTACATATCTCGAAAACTACTATAGCTATGTCAACCAAGCTCTATAGAGTCGTTTCCTTCAGGCATTTTCATATACAGCTCAAAAATGGAAGAAATCGGATAATAACCACGCCCACCTCCCATACAAAGGTTATGTTGAAAATCACTAAAAGTGTGTTAACCGACTAACGAAAAACGCCAAAAACACTAAATTTTACGGAAGAAATGGCAGAAGGAATCTGCAAACGGGCTTTTTTTTTAAATTGAAAATGGGTGTTGCGTCGCCCACTTATGGACCAAAAACCGTATCTCAGGAAGCACTCAACCGATTTCAATCAAATTCGGTATATAATATATATACATATATAATATATACATACATATAATATGGGTGAAATCGGTTCACAACCACGCCTGATATCTCGATTATCACTTTATCATGCGAGAGTATAAAATTTTCGGTGACACCCGAACTTAGCCCTTCCGTACTTGTCAATTTTTATTTTTTTTTTTTTGAATGTTGTCCGAAATTTTCTAGGACCATAAATTAGAAAATCCTTACAAATACATATGCTGGACTCTTTTAAATCCATTCTTTCCAGCAATTTTGTGCGCTATGAAAAACGAACAAGGCGAAAGGTTTTATCTGAATATTACCTTAATGGAGAAACACTATCACGGGTAATGGAGAGCAGGAGCTTCCATCATACAAATATTCACTAACCTGAAATGTCAACTTGTTTAATTCACGTATAATTGTTTAGTGAATCTAGTAAAATAAAACTTTGATGTGAGTTTTCAAGTGACAAAAAAAAAAAAAAAAATTTTGTCAACCAGCGTTTTCAGTAAAGTTGGTTATAAAAGAAATTTGTTAAGCTTGAGTGTTGAAGTGTTCAAGTTAAGTTCATATCAAACTTCTATGATCAAATTTTGACGGCTCGATCAGACGACCTTCTCTATAACAATGTCGAAATACCACTACACTAATCATAAAACAAACACAAAACCTAAGTGTATCTTCGAGTAATGAGCCCGTTATTTGCCATGGCTTGTATACAGCTCCGGTTTTTCTCATTTTATACGCATTTTGTAAAACTCCTCATTGCAAGTGATACTAACAGTCTTCTTACCGCAGTGTACGACACTTATCAATTTCATTTAGTTTTTACTACTTTGACTAATCAAATGTCACAGCACTGTAAAACCACCAGCGTACGCTAAAACCACGGGTTACCAGAATACAATTAATTAACGGTTCACTGACGTTTTTCCTTTTCGTTTTTTATTTTTCGTGCTCTTTTTAGATTTTTGAAAATAATTTTTCTCATAAATTCGCAAACAAAACATTACAGCCGATGACAAATACCAATTCGAAGTTCTTCGACAGCCGGCATTTAGCTACAAATGCCTATGAGAGAATTTCGAATAAACAATTATATTTGTGAATGTGGATTGGTGACAACTCCAGCGCCTCATGTTGTCTTTGGCATAGATTTGAAGCATTGTTATTGCCTTTATTATTTAGTTGGTATACCCCAAGGATTGAAGGATTGTCTTTTCTTTCATTTAAGTGCTTGCACAGTTTCTATTAGCGGGTACTTCTTTCTTAAGAGCTTTCGCTTCTTCTCTTGCCTTTTTCTTTTTCGCTTTTGTCAGTTTGTGATCCTGCTTTAAGCTGGCGCTCCGTTATTTAAGTGTCATGGCGTATTATCATGTGGCGCATTGGCTTGGAAAATTCAACAATTTCTTAAACTTTGCCTGTCATGTCACCTCTAATTTTGGCACCCTTGTAAATACTTAAGCAAAAAGGCAACTTTTGTTATTGTCAATGGCTTAGCACTTCATGCAATATTAACAACTTTTCGACAATGGTTTGTTATATCCGAAAATGTTTTAGTTAATAATTTGGTTGGGAACCCTTTCACCTGAAAGTGATTGAAATAGGCAAAAACAAATTTTTTTACTTTGTCTATATATATCGTCTGTATAGACAAATACACTCAAAGTGAATTAAGGGCGTGACAGTTGAATAAAATAATTTCCTGCACATGTCTGTGAATTGGTTTTACTTTATTAGTAATATAAGGATGAGGTAAATATACTTATAAATAGGGTGATCCAAGTAGATGTTCGTGTTTCAATCACCTTTTCTTGACAGATTCATGTAAAACTGTCGCCATATTTTGGTTTGGCATTTCATTGTGGAAGAAGTTACGCTTGCATAACGCTTACAAATCGTTCAACTTTATTACGAAAATTCACGTTCTGCAAAGAATGTGTTTCGCGCCCTTCCCTTAATATAACCGTGTTCGCAACGCCATCATCCAGCATTAATTATTGGATAATATTCGACCGAATAGACCACGTCCATCAGCCAGTGAAGAAAATATAGCAGCCAAGAGTGTACACGAAGACAGCAACTTGAAATGACATATGGAACGATTTGGCATTTTTTAAGTCGGGATCTTAAACTGAAAGCGTAAGCAAAATTGCCGCTTTTTGGGACGAAGAGCAACCTGAAGAGATTTAGGAGCTACCTTTTCGTTCTGAAAAAACAACGGTTTGGTGTGGTTTGTGTTGTTTATTTCTTAAAAAATGATAACGATGAGAACGTAACCGTCAACACAACCGTTATCGCGCCATGGGAATTAACTATTTGATGCCTGAAATTGAAGCTCGTGATCTCGGCGCCACACATCGCATCAATCAATGGATTTATTAAGACAACACTTCGATGAGCAGATAATTTCACGTTTTCAACTGGTCGATTGCCCACCAAGTTCATGTCATATCACACCGTGAGACTTTTTCCTGTGAGGATATATAAAGTCTAAAGTCTATGCCGACAATCCTGCTTCGTTTCAGGCTTGGAGAAAAACTTTGCGTGACCAGTCAAAATTTTTAATTAATAAATTCCAAAGAATGTTCTTTTTGGTGATAATAAATATTCACTCATAAAATTTGAAGTTCTGGTGTTTTCTGTTTAAAATAGTAAGGAGTATCGAAATGGATCATCCTTTAGTATATATAACATTATATGTTCATTTAACTTTACTTAGATATTTTACAAAGTGAGCGCTATATAACAATTCGGATGTATGAAAATCTATATATTAGTTATATGATGGCTGAAGAAACTATTGTTCCGATTTAATGCATTTTTGAGAAGAGGATTTCATTATTATTAGAAAAAGACTTTCAACGTATTTCGTATCTGAGAGCTTCAACAGTTATAATCCGATGAAAACCATTTAAATCTTTTAAATATATATCTTTTAGGATATCCAGCGCTTCCTTCTGGGTGTTACAAACTTCGTGGCCAACTAATAGCCTATTGGAGGTACATATAAAAACGCTTTAATATACAACAAATAAAGAGTCAGTGCAACAGGATAAATTATGGAAAATTTAATACAACTTGTAATGTGAGAGAGAAACATAGAATAATGGAGAATGACCTAACCAGCTATTACCACGCAGGGCTAAGTTTCAGAAATGTTTATAAGGAGTTTTATAAATATTATTATAATTGCAAAAACATCTCATACTAATTTTGAAAAAGCAGCATACAATTTTTATAAATGCATGAACACTCGAATATAATTATTATAAATAATTATTCGCTCTGCTTTTTCCATTCCTGTTAAGAATTTAGTTTGTGGCTTGTTAGCAATAAAAATAAAAGTTTTAATTTGATTGAAACTGTGCATTGTAGCAATTTGTTATTTTCAACTCTATACTTATAATTATTCCAATCTGACTGCAATTGGATTTTCTAAATTTTTGCGAGATTTGCTTAAAAATTACAAACTTTAAACTTAAATCTTCTATTGTAAAGATAAAAATTCAAAATTTGTATCAAATTTTTAAAATTGAGTTCTAGGGGATAGATAATTAGATAATTGAGTTTTCTGTAAAATTAGTCACAAAAATCGCTTTCGGTCTACCAGACTACTGCAATGTCTTCCAAGCTCTTTTCACAACAATTAAAGCAAGCCTTTTCACATTTATTTATAAATGCAGATAACCAAGCGACTGTACCTTGATCTTTTATATCATTTAACATTTTATTTTATGATAAACCTGCAATGGGTTCCAGTGAGACACAGTGATATTCCTAGCAACCGTGAAGCAGATAAGCTAGTTGTAATGGGCACCACGCTACAATTAGACTACGATAAAGACATACGCCTCTATCTTCTTGTAGATATGTAGTCGACAATAGCTGATTCAATCACAATCTCTGACTTACTGAACAGGCAGAACAACGTCACATGAATGGAATGTGGACCACTTTAGCTGGAGTACGATGCGTTTGTTAAATATGTACGATAATAATCTAATAGAAGCGTCCATATAATGTAATGATGATATTTTAAGAAATAAGGTATATCATCTATATGATTGCTGGAATTTTTGTATCTCTAATGGTATAATGCGTAGGAAATTGTTAAAAAAGGTGCAGAAGTAATTTGAGGAGTTCACTTTATCACGAACACAATCATCTTTGTTACTCACGATCACATCGAAAAGGTCTCAGAAATAGTGTTCGAAAATCGTCTTGTTAGCGTCACAGAGATAGCAGAAGATCTTAACATCACTTATAGATCTATACACAAAATGGGCTTATTATTATTGTTTTGGGAGCATGTCCAATACTAGACTCGTATTAAACAGGATCTTTTACAATAACAACGACGAGTCGAGATATTAAAAAATATACCTGATAACGTATCTGAGGATCCTACACACTCAAAAATTGTCCCACAACAAAAA
>NW_017534407.1:37865-59213 GCF_001853355.1 Bactrocera latifrons
TTAGAATTTTTACCAGACCTCAGAATACTAGCCCATAAAAGCATTATTATTTACGGAACCACGTTAACGGCGCAGAAAATGCTCACCTTCCACATAAATACATTTGACGAAGCCAAACTAAATCCCTTTATGATTTATACAATGAAAGTGTTAGAATCTGGCTCGATAATGTGTAATTGCTGTGCAGCCAGCCAAGCAATCATATTATACTCCTCCAATGACTATTCACTCACTTCAATACTTCTATTAGGGCATTTTCGCACCGTTAAAACAAACTGACAGGGGATAAATGTTAAGTCAATGGAAATTGACCGAAAAAATCTGCAGAAATGTGCAAATGGATAACTTTTGGTATTTTTATGTTTGTGAATTGACACAGAAAATGCGACAGAGTGAAAGCAAAGTAAATTGAACATATTTTGCGGAAATGGAATGCCTATTTGGAGTTGATAATATTTCGTCCTATTTTGTTTAAATTATATACATATATAATATGGCTTGGGGTGAAAGGGTGAAAGAAGGGGTACGGTGGGGTGTTACCGGCTTTTTTATGCTCTCACATTTTCAGGAATCAACTCCGATTCAAATGGGTCAGCTTGAATTACAGCTATATGATATAATAAATATGATATAGTAATGAAATCGGCGATTCAAATGAATGGGTAACTTCTTGGGAGGATAAAGACGTGTGCAGAATTTCAAAGCAATATCTTTGAAACTTAGAAACTTGTTCGGGGCATTCAAAAAAGGAAATGTTGAGACGATTATATCTCATTTTCTTCCAAATAGCTGAGATATGATATCACATGGTGAAACATTCAATCTTAACGCATGCATATCAATCGGACTGAGACCGATCACTTCACTGGTAGTGAAGCCCAAGAAGGCAACATGGATCTACACTTCACACTCGACAGTTATTGAGACTGAGGTACCTATGCTAACAATTTTATTAGGCTTACACTTTCTTTAAATACCGCTGTGACCATTCATATGATAGGAAATCTAGGAGGCTTCGTTGCGAAGCAGTAGATCTACTGCTTCCTTTACGGCAGCCTAGTCCGTTTGAAAGACGTTGCAGTAATCAGAAACTCTGAAACTGAAGTTGATGAAACATTTTTTGAAACACTCCTTGTATGGAACCCATTAATACAATTTGCGTGTTATTGAGGAGTTTTCGCCCCGATATTGGTTATATCTCAACCCGAAATCCTTTGGATTGCCAAACTGAGTAGAAAAAAGTCGTCTTACCATCTGCCTCAACTCATGAAAGCGGTACTTCCAAGAAATAATGAAAGTTGTCTCTAATGTTAAAATGAAATATCTAACTTTTTGGTCAGAATAGTGGTCATATCTCGGTTACTATATATTGCAGAATGTGTAGTTGCTGCACATTCGGATTTCGTGAACTTTCAAAGCGTTGCAATCCTGTACATGCCTTTTATTGCGAGAGTATAAATTCATTAGACCTTACAAACCACTTACCATAAAAAGTTGTTTCATGTGCCACGTAGATAAAAAAAATTTTGCAAAAGTTGCAAAATGTCGCGTTTTAATTGAAATATTTTTATCATCCAACTTTTTTACAAAGCTTGCTGTTATTTCAGTACTTACCTCCTACACATTTGTAAAAAAAAGTCTATTAACGTTATATTTTTAAACCGCTACATGCTGGAATAACAATTTTAATGCAAACTAAAACATTAATCTGAACTTGACCCACAATATAAATGTTGACTTAACACAGCAGCAGGTGTGACAAACCCGTTTCTTCTCCACACATGAAGCCATCCAAATAAAATTATCAGAATACAAGCTTAAAATGTTACGTTTGTATTCAAATATTTACCTGGTATTATCGCACATGTTACACATTGCATAAACATGCTCGTCTACTTCGTTGGTGTTTACACTGTGTTAGTTAGATTCCAAGGCATCTGGGTCCTGTACTTTACAACCAGATATGCAGTGTGTATTACACTTATATATCCATATGTTATGGAAGCAAATATACGTAAACCTATAAGGACAAAGGCGTCCGTAATATAAACATGAGGAGGATAATATGTGTACATATATATAATAATGAAATCTTAAACAAAGAATTAGACTTGACAGAAGCCAGCTGTTTGTTGGGATGTCGTCGTAACTATTATATAAACGAAATTCACTGAGATCGAGGAGAAGACATATTAAAATTCAAAACAAATAAGGAAAGGCTAAATCCGGGTGTAACCAAAAGTTTCATATCTTGAGGTGCAGACCAGAGCATCGAAATTCATATATAAGTATATATACTATTGTAATCAAATTGAAAAGTGAATTTTGTCCATTTCATCTCCCCCTCCCGTTGCACTACACTTATACCAACGAATTTTCCAGTTATCATAGTACTTGGAAAATCTTCATGCGTGACGGCCATCAGAGCCTCTTTCGATTCAGCCTTTATATCCTCAATTGAGTTAAAGCGGTGTCCACGCGGTGGTCATGTGAATTTGTTGAATAGCCAGATGTTACACGACGGTTAAGCAGGGGAATGCGTTGGTTGCGGCACGATACTAGTTGAAAATGTAGCGAAATGATCACGAATAAGCAAAGCAGTATGAGATGGTGCATTATCGCACTTCCTTGTTCAATAAAGTCGGACTTAGTAAGAATCGAAGGACTCACATTTAGATAATCACAAAACGACACGTATCTCAAATATTAGGTTGCCAAAAAAGTCTTGCGGTATTTTTGTTGAATTTTCAATTGTTCATAAAATTTTTTTTGATGACTCATGCCCATGCTCTTGACCGATGCTACGGCTGCTATTATGCCGGTTTCTTTCGACCAATTCAGCGATTTTATCGCAATTTGCGACGACAGGCCTTCTGGAGCGTGGGGCATCTTCGACCACCTCTACACCAGAACGAAAACGTTGAAACCATCGTTATGCGGTGGAAATGGAAACTGTATCGGGTCTATAAACTGCACAAATTTTATTGGCGGCTTGAGATGCATTTTTGCCTGTATAATATGCCGTATTTTCTCTTTATTTTGCTCTATGTTTGCGACGTTATAACTCACGAGCGACTTAAAAGAAACGACAATCAATCAAACACGTGTTAGCGCGTGAAATGAGCTTTCCAAAAAGGTATAGCATGACCCGATGCTACGATAAAACTAGAACTACGCGCTCTCAGCGCCAACTAGCGAATATACCGCAAGACTTTTTTGACAACCCAATACTAATGAATATTTTGACGACATTTAGATGTCACAGTACGCAACTTACAGAAAAAAATTTACCGGTTCAAAAACAAGCTAAGTATAAATTAAAAATTCACCTTTCAACTCCAACACTAACCGACATATTTAATATAAGGGTTATTAGAAAATCGAAAATATTCATATTTAGTATATGGGAGTTGGAAGCAGTCTCAGCCTTTTTTTTCTTTTTTTAGCCAATAACACAAATTATGAATATGTAACATACCAATCAAATGTTCAATGAGATTCATTACGTTAGCTCACATTCCAACAGCAATCACATCAAGTAAAGTCACCCGGATGTTATATGGAGACTAGGTCAAGTTTTTGTCCAACTTTATACATTTTAGACACAAAGATACACTATTATCAGTAAAACCCGTTCCCTTATTTTCATTGAGGTAAGTCATATGCTGACCGATATATGTCGTATTAAATTACCTGGTTTGATAATCGTTGTATTTATGTACATATTGGGGCTAAGATAAGTACCCTTGTCCAATTTTGTCAGAAATTGTATAAATGTGCTGCAGTTATTTATAGATTTATCGTACTTTTAGTAGTTTTAACAAAACCGTTACATGAGTAGTGGCCGGTTTTGTAATCCGATTGTACCCACTTAAGCAGTGTGCCAAAAAAGGAAATTTGGTTATTATAGCCAAATGAGCTAGGGCACGAACACCCCTGTTTTAGGAATGTTGAACCTAGAAAAATTATTTTTTTGTTGTAAATAATTTTGGAATGTTTTATTTTTCAATTTCCTTATTTGAAGCATTTATCGAACCGATAAAGATTTCTGTTCAAGTTTTGCGTATGTAAACATGATAATATACTTTTTACCTTAGAGCCATAAGTATTTGTTAGTAACTTTTGTTTGAGCAATTATCTACTAATCCTTTCAAAAGTTATGGACTCAATTGAGCGAGTATTAATAAAAACTGTTCTCAATAAAATAAGGGTGAACGAAAATACAATAGAAGTTCCTGCAGACTATTCTCGCCGCCAATACGTGAGACAAGCAGATGTTTATTGCTTGCATGCCACGATGTGAGTGAAAATCCTTACGGCATTTGCATGGCTTAAGTATATGTAAATGTGTAAAGTGGTTTGTTGGTGAATGATTGGAGTTATTTTTCGAAAAAAATTAATGCTCAGTTTGCTCACTATATAATAAAGTAAGAATTTTCAATTGCTTCAGAGTTACATACTTTTGCATATGCTATTAAAACTAGTGCATTTTTACTGCAAAAAATTAATATCTTTAACCAGTCATATTTACTTACATAAAAATATAATACTCAGCAACTCTTGCCTGATTTCGATATTAATCAATAGAGCCTAAAATTTATTGCTTTAAACTAAACCTAAGTTTCTCCCAATCAAAAGTAATGTATCTAGAAAATAAATTTTATCATAGAGTATTTGCATATGTATGTGTATGTTTAAATATTGCCAGAAAATAATTTAAACCAGACTTTAACATTTTATACTCGAATTGAGTTGCTTATGTACACTACATATCTGTACATATAAACATTTACAACCAAATACCATATGGTCTCAAACAGCACTGTAATTTAAATACTTCGAAGCGCATACAAATTTGCATAGATAAAATGTTACTCATACGCCCGGTTGCTTCAATTTTTTTAGCGTGGTGTAGTAGTTGAATTTGAAATAAAAAACAGAGAAAACCAAGAAAACGATTTACACCGGAAAATATAATTCACTCAACAAATACAAAAGATACGCTACAAAACCCTAGCCATCTTTCATTTTGTATGGCAGCTATATGCTCTAATGGTTCGATATCAACGGTTTCGATAAATTCCTTTATTTAATTGTGGTGTTATTCATTAGTTGATATTGATGGCCGTCCTGGACGTGATTCGTCATCAACGCGTTCTCGACACTCTTTGAATAATTTGTATCAATCAAAAACACTTGCTCTCGACTAAAATTTATCACCGAAGGCCTTTTCCAACGTTCTTAATGTTTCGACACTAGAAATTTGTTTACGTACACAAAAATTAATGGAGTTTCTTTGTTGAATGGTTTCATTCTTCGTAACAATTGCCGAATACACTCTATTTACTTATTTTGATGTGGCATTTGGTATAGATATCACTGACAGTTAGAACAACCTAGAAAAAAGTTCTACGATGGGTTTTCGCGCGGAATTTAAATTAAACGTCTTACTATTTTTTGCTCATAGTAGTATGTTGGTACAGTACCCGAAAAATTTATTATTAGCTAAGAACAACTGATTTAACTAAATTTGACCTTGAACAGACCAGACGTTTTTAAATCACTTGAAATTGCTTTATTAGTGTATTAACTAGTGATTTTTTAGACGAATGATTTTGAATGAGGTAACAATTTTATATTGACAGCAAATCGTGCAAATTTCTTTCTACAGTAATGGTTTGCATCGCCCACTACATCCAATATTAATCAATATAATCGTCCAGCAATCGAACCACGTTTACTCTAGTCCGCGTCTTTCGAGATGCCGTACAGTGCGCATGGAAGACGCTGCCCTGGAAGGGAATACCGAAGAAGACCCCAATAAGGTCATCCACCATCGTACGCAACAATTTGTCGCTGTGTTCATCCACTATATGGAAGATTTTGCTGAAGGATCTTGAAGTGCTAGTTTACAAAAACCAACTGATTCAAGAATTGAATCCGAACAACCACTCAAAAAAATACTCGCATTTGAAGTAATGAGCCGTCATTATATGTACTTGCATTCATTACATACATAMAAAGGAAGATACTGGTCCCATTGAATATGTCACTCATGTGTATGTATAAAGATGAGCAACCATCTACATAACTCAAAGGCTATAACACTTCATGCCTTTCCTAAGTGGCTTGCTAAACATTAAAAGCAATTAATTTAAATGCCTTTATGGGGAGCCTAATTGTACAGTACTATAAATGTCCGAAATGTTTGAGTGTTGTTTCTGTTTTAATTACCCTTTCACTTGACACTTTAAGCAAAAAGCTGAAAGGGCTTGCCGTACTAAATATATATATGTATATAAATATATAAATATACGGAAATGTTCCTTTTGTGTTGCATATTTTTTAAGTCACAATATTTGCTCTCGAAATTAATTGCGGCCACTCATATATGTAAGAACATGTGCATCTATATATTATATATGGCAATTACAGTTGTATAATGTGGCAAGCCTTTGTGAGTAATTTAATTTAATTAAACTGCTTGAAGGAAAGGATTCAGTTTCTGATAAATTTTTTTTTAAAAGATTGGCATACGACTCGAACTTTTTTACTCATTTTTACACTTGGAAGCTTGGAAGCGTGACTAAATAATTATGTAGTAGTATGTGTGCTAGCTGAAAATAACACATCATAGTCTTTACCTAAAAATTATTATAATAATATTTTTAAGCTAAATTGGTCCATAAATGTAATGTTTGCAACTGTCTCAATTATGGCGCCATTTAAAGGATTGCATTATGAACCTAAATTGCTCATCAGCCAAATATCTTACAAAATTACGATATTCGCTAATTTATTATAATGTACCAGTAGCAAACGTAACACATAACTTAAACAACATTTCAAATAATTTCAGTGGTTTCTTCTTAAATGTGCTTTCGCGCTTTATAATAGATAAAATTTAAATATTACATGGCTAAGAGAATAATATCATGAGGAGAGTTTAAATATAATGACAAATAAAAGACACAACTACAAATATTTTACCTAACCAACAGAAGTATTGTTGTTAACTAGGCTTATTGTATAGGCTCTAACGCGATCGTAAAATTTACACATTACTGGCGTTGTCGCTCACCACATCTGCAGTAGATGTACTTGTATATGTGTTATATGCTATCATAGCACATAAAAACCATTGCAAACGATGTTAGAATAAAAGCTCTTAAGAATAAAAGCAAATACTACGACAAAAAGGATGAGAAAGGAGAGACTGATTTCGACACTTATTTGTTTATCCGTACACAACTCAGTCAGTGATTGTTTTCGTAGTAGCTGTTGTGAATAACTAATCGTGGTGCAAAAGTACATAGACAGTATTAGGACTATTTTTGTATCAGTCGAAAAGAGTGTTTTTTCATTTCGTTTTGCTGTGTTCACCATTAGTTCATAACACATGCTGGGATTTATGTTGATAACACCTAGGTTACTTAGACAGAACGATAGCTATTCCTTTTGCCCGCTTAGAAATTTTCCCTAAACTCTCAAGCGAAATATTTTTAATCCCATTTGTTAAAAATCAAACACTCACTAAAACAATTTTAGGTTCTAGTAAAAAAGTAAAATATTTTCGCGGGCTACCCAATTTGTGCGCTACAAAGTCGTGGAAATCATTATTTGGAAATATCACCCCAAAGAAAACATAAACATAAAATATATCCCAATCAAAAGGGGTTAAAAATCAAGTTAGAAAGGAAAAATGTATATGATAAAGGATATTGATTTCTGAAATTTTTATTCAAGTTGAAATAAGAACTAAATTGAAAATTTCCCTAAACTTTTTCAATTTTCAGATCGTGGCATGCGATAGGTATACTGAATATGGATGTTCAATAAAAACCAAAAAAAAAACTTGTTTCCATTTGCTGAAGTCAGCCGTTTAATGCTCTAGTATAGTCGTAGTAAATATCCTGAAGGCAAAATGCTGGAAATTAGTGCTCCTACTTTTGAAAGAAATTTACTTTTATGGCGTACATAATATATCTTTATATAAAATCAGCTGGCAGCCGTTGTACTGCGTGAAATTATGTGTCTCGAAATGAAAAGAAAGTTGAATTTAACAATTTTTGGTGTACAGAAAACATGGTTTCCAACTCGTGAGCTCGCCACTTATATCTGGCTGCGTGAAAAACATAGCATTTCCAAATTTATGTCACACACTATGCGACTATTCTTGTGTTCTGTTGATTGTCACCTCAAAATGCAATTTTCACTGGAAACGAAATGCATTTGAACTGACAAATTGTTAGAACTCAAAGGAATTAGTCGAATCAAGCATTCTGCCTCCTTGTATTGCGTCTTTTGACTTTACCTAAAACGAATCTATAGCCAGATTTTATGTTACATGCCTTCAGAAAAATGATAAATATGCATTGCACCTTCAGTTTTGCCGAATATACTTCAAGCTGTCGACTACCCGGTTAGTACACCATGTCGTATGAGCTACGCAAAATTTATAATTCATGAAATGCGCCTTTGTTCACTTGTGACAGAGTGGACGCAAAATAAAAGCAAAATTTTCAGATATGTATTTTAAATTGGTCAGCTCCCTTGAAGAGTTTTTCATGTATAAATCTGAGGCTTCTAGACCTTGTTGCAAAACATCATTTATTTCCTTAATGTGGTTTGTATGTCTTATTTCTTCCGAGTATGCCAGTAAGTTTTTCAAAAGAGGATTTATTTGCCGAAATGCTCGATGCTCGTACTTGTTCGACAAGGCGAATAGTTTCTTATATTTCTATACTTTGGGTTATGAGACATAGAATAACATTTGTAAGACTATAAAAGTTCTAAAGGTGCTAAAATATAACTTATTGAAGGACATTGAGTGCCACAATTTCTTGAAATAATCACATGTCCAAACTTTTTTTCGAAATAATTCGGTTGTTGCAGGTGCTGTTTAGCACCAGATGTTTGTGGAAACCAGATGTTGTCAGGATCAAGTTCTTCCAATTCCGGCTATAAAAAGTTTGTTATCATCAATCTGTACCTTCAAAAGAAGTGCGGACCGATTTTCGTAGGCCAAAAGCCACATCAAAATGTCAATTTAGGTGAATGTATTGGTTATCCGTGATTAATTTGTGTACTTTATTTGTACCAGTATCAACAGTTTTGTGTATTTACCACATATGTTAAAGTTAGCCTGATGGGAAAAGATGATTTTTTTAAAATTCGTTAGCATTTTAATTTTGTTCCGAGGCAAACTCAGCAAATACACAATGTTTACGACGGGTAATTAAGTAAATATTTATGGCAAAGTACAAAGTATTGTAATAAAACTTAGTGAGTTTATGACCTAAGGCATACATAAGAGAAAAAATACCTATTTTCGATTCTTTTGCGCTTTCATCGAATATTGAATGTTCACAAATTGGCCTTTCTTTACTTACTTTCGCTTTCAATTTCGAAGAAAATTAAACAATATTAATAATTTGGTTTTTTGTACTTCACAAATACAATTTCATGTAATTTTTGCAATTTATTGTCTAATTAATAACTTTAAATGCTTGTGTAGCTTTCACTTAATAAAGTTGTGAGTTTCACAATTTTTTTCAGTAATCGCTTGTTGTATTTTTAAGTTGATTAATATTATATTTTCAATACTTTGTATAAAGTTTTCTTATTAGCGTTGGACCATAAAAAACACTCGTCGATATTCATAAACATCCAGTGAAATGAATTTTATTAATTATTCGTGAGGAAATTAAATTCCTTGAATATTTTCACTGATTATTAAATTTGCTCATTTCCGTTGTCATAAGTTTTCTTCTTCACTTCCTAAACCTGACATAAAAATATTTTGTTAATTTTCAGTTTTAAGCATTTCTTATGGAACACCGCAGTAAAATGATAAACTTCGCTCAGCCACAGTACTTTTGCCGTAACCAAATCGCTCACCGTTGACTACTTGTCAGCGCACAGTAAACATGTAGTTACTTCAAGTGGATTTCAAGCGGAAGTCCCGTTCCTCCCTGCATACACGTGTTTTTATTCAATTTTGCTTTCATTGAATTTGTTGTACTTTTTACTGTATAACCTCTGTGGCTACTTTCAATCTCATGTTAAGAGTGTGCTTGTAAATTTTTCAGTTGCTAACTGCCAAGCTGACGCCGGCTTACTGGCTCCTTATGTTACTTAAAAGTTTTTCCGCTTTTTGCAAAGTTTGACACTCCAAGTTGCATTTCTCTTGGGTACTTGTGTAATGTATTGATAAGTGAGGACCTGTAATTAAAATATAAACATATACAAAATAATAGTATTTTAATTTTTTTTTGCAATTTTCCAAGTTAATACTAAAACTAACTTCTTAATTTTTTCGCCATATTAACACAGAACTCAATCCATTGATCATAATAATATGGCAGCCCTAACTGGGCCCTAACTGGAATTTTCACTCTAAAGGATTTGCCTACATTAACGATATATTTAAATTTACCGTTATTTATGTATAAATGGCATTATAAAATTAGACAGCTGACAATTTGAATTAATAAAAAAAAGTGTTTTCATTACTAAACTATATTTCAAAAACAATGGAAACTAGGAAACCCGGAGTTCGCAGATTTCAAAATGTGGTTGGAATGGTGTTTTAACTTTGTCAACCGTGAAGACTGACTGAAGTGGCGGCAAATTTAAAAATTGCGATATTTTTGGGACACCTGTTAGGAATCAAAGTTTTAATGTAATAAAATAAATCGGATTTTCGAAAACAATATGATGGTTAGAAAAGGTATCGAGAAATTGCCAATTTTTAGATAAGACTTTTCAAATAGCTCTCCAACAGCCAGACATCAATGGATAACCAAGAGGTAAATACCGGTAAGACGGATATGGTGTACAAAAAAGTACAAAGTCCCCGTCATGAAAACCCTCCAAGATTGTTGAGAACGTTGAGAAGTAACTACTAAGAATCATACCAATTACTTAGGAATAATTTTAGACGGCAAAATGACGTGTAAGCTGAATATGGAAGGGATAATGAAAAAGTCCAGTGGTGCTAACAATACATTTAAGGAACTAGGGTCAACATGGGGTCTATCACCTGTACTCCGCTTTTGACCGCTGCCTGTAAGATCTCATACATATAATCATTGGAGCGCATAGAACGGCTCACTGCTCTCTGCATAACGGGAGCATTAAGGATCACTGCAATGATCGCATTTGAAAGATTACACAACATTTCACTAATCGGCATTGCAGTTGAAAGTCAGCTGCTTAAGCTGCGTTAGGCAAGGGTTGGTGGATAACATAGACTAAATACCCTCACGCTTTATATAGGAGAGAAAGTTTGAAGCCACGATAAAATAGTGCAGATGGCGTACTTTGAACAACTCCACGGACAGCTCAAAATGGCCGATGGAGTGGTGGTCGTGAGTTATTGCGCAGAGCTAGTTCTCAGGCGACCTTTCAAGCTGTCGGAATACCAATATATGTATACGTGAACAGCTAGGCGCCAATGAAGACAACAATCTCACATCGCACTACTGCAGAAAATGGCCTTAGAAGCAGGGAGGCAGTAAAAGTAGCAGCTATCGGAAAGCGGCTACATATATAATTAGTTGCAGGGCACAAAAGAATTCTGGGAGACGTAATAGCTGATTAAATTTCCAAAAGTGTCATCCTTCTGGTTACCGAATCAAAATAGAAAATACGTAAGTCACTAAAAATAATACACGATGAAATTTCTGAAAGCGTTGACAGGCGGAACAAGGTAACGTAGAATGCCGTGAGTAAATGCACGATCGCCAAGATCATGTGGAAGAGTCATATAAGAAATATCGCACGGTTATTGGTCTCTTGACAGGTAACAACCTATTGGCGTCATAAGTAAAGAGAATTTGTTTTAGATTTAAAATTTTTTCACGTTCATTCAAAGCAGAAATAAAAATTTAAATATTTAATCCCAAATATCTTGGTTTAGAGCATGAAAATTTAAAAAGTGGCTTTTGGTATAAGAAAACATGCACGTTTTGAACTCGTATTTCCGGACACAGCCACACTATTTGCCCAAAGTCAAATGTTTCCCATTCAGCATCCCACATAAGAGTATCCATTGTAGAATTTTGAGTCAAATGCCGACCTTGAACTTATAAATATAAAAGCGTTTATATGGTTTGTAAATATGTGCGATGGTAAATGTGCGGTGCCCCCACGTGCAGAAAGAAACTGTAATATACATATAAACAACCATGTAAATCGAGTGGGTGGCAGCTGTGTGAATCAGCCGCACAAAAGTCTGACACTGTGACTTTATTTGAAATATTTAGAGCGTCACAAAACTACACATACACTCCCATGCCTCATGGGGCGCAGGTCGATTCAGCGACACTTGTGCTCATAAATTTTTGCGAATTTACCAAAATGGTCTTCCGAATTCGAAATAATTGCTTCTGCTTTACAAGAACTAAAATAGAACCAGAAAATTCTGTCATCGTCATAATTTTGCTCATTTCGCTATTTATAACTACGATTTGGTGGCGGACTTTCGACCAAAAAGTTTTGCAGCCACAAAAACTACATTGCGTTTTTTCCCGCAGTCACTGGTCGCGAGTGAGTCAACGGACGCGACTTGTTAGATTGGCCATTCTTTATAGTATAAAGTTAACCAGAGACTGAAAAAGCTCACATCGACACAGGGGATTGCGCTTAACCGATTTGATTCATTTTAATCAAAAGCATAGACTGGAAGAGATCCTCTCTCAACTTCATTACGATTTCTTAGATATTCGCTGTTCTAAAACATTTATACTACCTTTAAGGGAGCTAGAAAAAGTATTAACACGTTTTTAACCAATTTTGGCATGAAGATCATATTGTTTGAAATCCTTATGTTAAGTGTACGGTGGCTTTAGCAACCAATGAACCGATTTTTACCAAATTTAGCACCAGGTCATATTATTACTAGTATACATGCTGGACACAATCGTCAAATTGTGAGAAAGCATAGTAAAAATCCGCTTGGAGTTAGCATGACACGTCTCGTCATCCTGATCATTCATATATATTTATAAGGCTGATGCCTTTACTAAAATTATTGAGGCCAATCGTGTTTTAAGTGATGTTCCATATATACCAATAAAAAAGTGCTGACGCAAGTAACCTTCATAGCTCTGAAAACCCTTATGATTTAAATGGCAAGACATAAAATAAAGTGACATCAAAATCCATAGGCGTATAACATGCATTGTAACATATGACAATGAAACTTACATCTCCACTAAAATATCTATATACATACATATTTAGATTTGCTTACACATTGGAAAAACCTTGAATCGAATTTGCTGGCCTTTGTAAAAGTCAAGTGCTTACACCACAAAAACCCGAGGGTTATGAAAATGTGGTGTTGGTATTGTCAAATGTGTCGTTAAAATTTCAAATCTAGATTCATTTTGCATATCGTATTTATGGTTGTCAAATGTAACATTCACCCTGAAGCATGCCGTATTCAAGTAAGCCAAAAACAACCCTTTCGATTGTGAAGAATAAGCATACATTATGCAGGTTCCGATAGCTACAAATAATTTTGAGGCAAATTCTTATCTAAAAACCGCTTAAGCTTAAAAAATTTTATGTCTCGAGATAAGGTCATAAGCTTGTATTGCCAACAATATTGTTCCGCTCAACTTTCGATTGATTTTGCTGGCGTTTCACATATCAAAACACATTTTCCAACTAATTTAACAAAGAATACGAACGAGGGGCGGTGCAAAAGTAATACACATATATACGTGTATAAATATGTTCTCTGGAAGATGTGGCCTCTAGGCTATGTAATACTCTTTTCTTAAATCTTACATGTAGAAACAAAATTTCTTGAATAATTTCTAAGTGAAAAACTAACTAACTTGATTGAAAAGTATGAATAGTTTTTGTCTTACTTTTTCTAAAGGCTTTCTATGAATTCATCTGCCTTCGTTTTCTCTTGTCTAAAGACCGTCTATGAATTCATCGGCTCAACCATTGTTTTGTTATAACATAAAGTCAATTGATTTCGGATCCTAGAATTTATTTCAGCATTCAGTTGGTACTTACAACAGTTCAGTACTTGGAATTAATTTTCCAAGTCACCTGTCTATACAATTTCGTTCACAATTTTTATGTTACTTCCTCAAGTTGATTATTTTTTCGCATTCATATAATCGATTTATGCAGTCTGTGTTGCGCATACGCCATGGTGTACTATGTGAATGCTCAGTATATTGATGCATAATTTTAACAGCATATAACTTTAAACGAACGCTTTCATGTTTTATACATGAGGAAAGATATACAATGCAGCCACGGTTTTCATTGAAAATTAAGATGTCTTTTATGTTTAATCTTTTGTTTTAGAGCAAACGCTGACATTATAAAATTATTATACTCTTCATAAGAAAAAGGTTTCCATAAATGAAATTTATTTTGATCAGTCAGTTTGTATGGCAACTATATGTTATAGTGGCACGATATCAATAGTTCCCATAAACGAGTAGTTTTTAGAGTTAAAATGGCGTGTGTTTAATTTCAGATAGGTGAGATAGCTAAAGTTGCTTATATACAGACGGATAGATAAGCAGACATAGCTAAATCCACTAAGCTTGTCATGTTGATCATTTATATATATTTATATTTTAATGTGTCATTCTGCGTATTATTATTATCGTGGCTAATTTAATACTTATATGCTGTTCAGGATGTAAGAATGGAAAAACAAGCTCCCTAAGACCTATGTACGAAAGAGTAGTTATATGTGTATAACAGTTATAGCATGAAAGCAATTCGATTGAAACTTTAAGAATAGAATTATAAAATTAGTTTTCAAAACGAACTTTCTACCTTTAAGCGTTTTAACTTATCACCATAGCCTATAAGTGATATCCTTTGACATAGTAAGCGCTTAGCTTTGTAAGAAATTTGACGCCAGTTCGAGACACCAAGTGCAACCAGGTCCTTCTCCACCTAATCTCTCCAACGCACTGGAGGTCTTTCTCTTCCTCTGCTTCCCCAGGCGGGTAATGCGTCGAACACTTTCAGAACTGGAGTGGTTTCGTCCATTCGGACGGCATGATCTAGCCAGCGTAACCGCTGTCTTTTTATTCGCTGAGCTACATATATCAATACCGTCATATGTGTCATACAGCTCATCGTTCCATCGAATGCGATATTCGCTGCTGTCAATGCGCAAAGAACCATAAATCTTCCACATGCTTCCTTATCCAGTCTGAAAAAAGCTGAATTAATGGCGCGGATGTTGAAGCCAATGATATCAATAAAAAGTGCTGCGTTTACTATTAACAAAAAAGTACACGGAAATTGTAAATAAAACGCAAAACAATTAATTTTTAAAATATATTTAGTTTTGCTTATGCTAAGGACATTTGTGTTCTCAAAACGCTTTTCTCTTTTATTTCTTCAATCGACGAGTTATAGGGCATTTATAATACTATACTGAAATCGCCGCAAATTCGGTCACACTCATACTCTTTTTGAAAAAAAAAAAATCGGGTCGAGTAGAGCAAGAATGTGTTTCATACCCAAAATATCCTCCAAATCATTCGAACGGACTCGAGAGAAATCTTGAGCTATCTTCCCATCTCTCTAACACTTATCCGGCGATTTTAGCTTTTTAATATTTTCATTAAATGAAGAGGTCGAAGGTCAGATATCAGCGGATCCGACAAATAAGCAGTTTCTTGAGATGGATAGCATGTGTGCTATCGGTGAGGGCGCCCGATTGCTTTTGATCTTCACCACACCGGCCGAACCGATCTACAAAAAACGCACCTTCTTCAAAGTACTGTTGTTCGAGCCGCCGCCGGTAACCAGGCACGTGCCTATTGTACTGCCCTGCGTGTAGCGAAAATCAGCCCGATGAATTCTTGTGCTATCGTTGTTTGATATAGAACTTTATTAGTGAATAAGATCGGTTTTAAACTTCTCGTCGAAAATGACGTAAATTAAGAAATTCGTGCTGCCACTCGTATTGATGTATCTTTGTTACGATGGGGAAGATCGACGGTGATATACTATAAACGGATAAATGTAGGTTTTGTATAATAGAAGAAATAACTCGAATATGAATGAGCACAGGGAATGCTAAAGAGTAGCATCAATGTGATAATCAAAGTCGTATCACAACGTGGCAAGACAATGAGCACATTATTTATGATGGAACGCATTTGTGGACGTGACAGTATAATCATCGAGATGATATTGCCAATAATACCGAAAATGCTGCCAATATTCAATGCAACGCCACAAACCTTGCACAATGTGCCATTCGACTGGTTGATGTAGAAACAGTGGAAGCGGAAATTCTCCGTCAGCTGGGGAATGAGTGTGCCGTCGTCCGCCACGCTGTTGCCGTGTGAGTATATTGTGGAGTCTTTGCGTGCAATATGCAGCAGCAGGTAGCAAAGTGGACTCTTGGTGTAACAGATCCTGTATGCATTGAGATGACTTTAGTGGATGAAAAATGTGCGGGTGGAATCCGCGCCTCGCATGAGTTCTGTCGTCGGTCTGCGATAAGAAGCGCAGAAGAAGATTTCAATCTTATGGTCTTAAAATTGTTGCAGCTTATTTATATAATTCTTCACTTAATGTATAAAAAATTAGCAAAACAAAAAAAAAGAATTGCTACGTTATTTATATGCTTATAAAGCTGCTTCTTTGGAGCGCTTGAAAGTATTTATGGCAATTTTACATTTGTAAAGGGGTTTATTTTATTTTTAGTTTTTTATTTTACTTTTTTCTTCTTTTAATCAAGCTTTTTAATAACGCACTCTTTAATTTTTCTTAATTATTATTTTACAGCAATAAAATATACAATTTTATTATTTTCATCAGTAATATCTTGTTTAATCGGCTTTTTAATTTGTGGCAAGCTTTTTCCGCAAAATATAAGCCTTTAAAAGGCACTCGAAGATATTCTCAACCTTCCATCGAAATATACTTCAATAATCACTTTGAAGCAAAGAGTATAGTATAACATTTGTATCAATTCGCTGAATAATATTTTTATACTCTCGCAACAAAGTTGCTAAGGAGAGTGTTATAGTTTTGTTCACATAACGGTTGTTTGTAAGACCTTAAACTAAAAGAGTCAGATATAGGGTTATATAWACCAAAGTGATCGGGGTGACGAGTAGAGTTGAAATCCGGATGTCTGTCCGTCCGTGCAAGCTGTAACTTGAATAAAAATTGAGATATCATGATGAAACTTGGTACACGTATCAAGTTCGAAGATGGGCAATATCGGCCAACTGCCACGCCCACAAAATGGCGAAAACCGAAAAACGACACTTTAGTCAAAACTAAGCCATAAATAAAGCTATTAAAGTGAAATTTGGCGCAAAGGATCGCATTAGGGAGGGGCATATTTGGACTTAATTTTTTTGGAAAAGTAGGTGTGGCGCGCCCCCTACTAAGTTTTTTGTATATATCTCGGAAACTACTACAGCTATGTCAACCAAACTCTACAGAGTCGTTTTCTTTAGGCATTTCCATATACAGTTCAAAAATGGAAGAAATCGGATAATAACCACGCCCACCTCCCATACAAAGGTTATGTTGAAAATCACTAAAAGTGTGTTAACCGACTAACAAAAAACGCCAGAAACACTAAATTTTACGGAAGCTGCATCCTGGCTTTGTTTAAAAATTGAAAAAGGCGTGGACCACTTATGGACCAAAACCCATATTTCAGGAACTACTCCACCGATTTCAATGAAATTCGGTATATAACATTTTCTTAACACTCTAATGACATGTACGAAATATGGGTTAAACCGGTTCACAACCGCGCCTTCTTGAAATATAACGCTATTTTGAATTCCATCTGATGCCTTCTCTGTATAATATATACATTAGGAAAAAAATGATGATAGCGGAATAAAACTTTACACAAATACGGTATTTGGGCTGAGGTATCTCTTGTGGAAAAATTGTGATCGGACTATAACTTTTCAATACAATTAAAATATATAAATGAAAATACAATTCAATACTCAAAGTACACAAGTTGATCTAATCTAATTAATTTTACAACAAAAGAAAAAAATATGTAAATGACGGATAATGAAATCTCGATTATCACTTTATCATGCCAGAGTATAAAGTGTTCGGTGACACCCGAGCTTAGCCCTTCCTTACTTGTTTTATTTATATTATGCCAAAGCTTTGCTAATTCATGTTTGACTCTTGCATTTAAAATTTTTATTCATTTCTTGTAACATACAAGTTTCACAGAATCCCGAGTTCGTTATCATGGTACAGCCACGGCTCTTTTCACGCCAAAAAATCTTGCTCGGAGCCCTCTATTAGTTTATTGTGTGAATTTGCATTTCAAGTTGATTTCAAGTGGAAATTCTGCACTTTTGCTAAATTTCCCTGTAAAAGTGTTTATACATACAGGTGTAGGTATGTATTTACTTCTTCTAAGAATGTAACACTAGTCAACGTCTCTTCGCGATCATATCTTTCACTTGTCTGCGAGTTTGTAACATTTTCAATTGCTTGGCAACAGTGTCTCCCTTTTATGACTTGATAGCTTTCCCCATATCGTAAAACTTGTCGCCACGATCATTCAGTCGCCATCCAAACGGTGCACTTAACTCAAATAATATGTATGTTGCCTAGAAAACTTGCAATTGCAACTACTTAAATATTACAAGCATGCTGGTGGATTGGATTGGCAATTGAAGGTTTATGTTAGCGGGATCTGCAACAAAAAATATAATGAAATTCAAAGTTAAATTATTTGAATTTTCAAATTTAATTCAGCAAAACTTAAGTAACAAAATTCTTAGTGATATACTTAGTTTTTAAGATCACTCACACATATAAAGACAAGCGCAAGTTCGAAAATCTATATTAGATTGTATCGAGTTGAATTATTGACCCGATTTTAATTTATTTTTGACACTAGAGCACAGAACTATGAGAAACAAAATATATGGCTCCCTTGGAGCTGGTGTTTCCGAATTATTCCAACTATTTTTCGTGCAAACGATTGTTGCTGAAAGCTTCAGGTTTACCGTGTCTGCCCCACACTTGAACACTTGTGTTGACGTCATATTTTTGAATAAAATACTGATTTTGAACTTGCCTACAGATATATGATAACATCGTTAATAAGTAAGTGCAGGAGTATGTATGAGGACGCCCACGAGTGTGTGAAGCAACTCCAATATGCGTGAAAGCATTAGTATAAATAACCACTAAAATCGGGTCGGTGCCAGTTGTGTGAATCAGTTGCACAAAAGCCTTACGCTTTGTTGTTTGTATAGCCAAAATTTAGAGCGCCGTAAACTCAGAATGCCTCGTGTGGGCGCGACGTGTTCGATTTTAACCCAATTATTTTGTAAATTCACAGTAATTGCTTCTAAATTGCAGGAACAACAAAATAAGTATACGTTAAAGGTATTCGCGCTTTGCTTATGCTTACAAATAGCGACGATTTAGTGTCGGACTTTCTATTGCAGTCAATTACTAAAAAAAATCCAGCAGGAAACGATTTCTTCCGGAATGTTCCTTTTGAAGGAGAAAATATTATATATATTTGTAAATGGTTCATTTCATTGCTAATAATAATCACCATAAAGTTAAAATGATCTCAAAGCTTAAAGTGTTATATTTTACACAAATTGGACACAAGGAAATTAGGGGATAAACAAAAGTTCGAGAGAGATTTGTTAATTTCAATGTAACGACTATGCTTTTGGATGCTTGCAAATGGTGAAAATTTATTACTAGAATAATGGTTCTGTTCGTGTGACGCATAGCCACTCGCGTTTATCATTCGACCGATATAATCGCCCAGCAAAGTCGGTAATTCGAGCCACCTTGGATTGGTTTTGAGTCGCGTTTGCTCTAGTGTAAAATGCGCCAAATTAAAGACGCTATTGCTGTGGAGCCAAGTATCGAAAAAGATCCGAAGGAGTTCATCAGCCACCATACAACGAGTAGAGCTATGCCCATCTACCCCTTTTGCAGAAAGAACTTAGTTTAGCCAATTCATTCAAAAAATGAAGCCGAACGACCATCAAGGCCGTAGGACGTTCTATAAATGTTGAGTGGGTATGTTAATAAATAAAGTTGTTGCATTTGGAGTGTAGTTGCAATACACACTAAACGATTAGGAGCAAGGCCTTGTATGGAAAAATATTTAATTTGACGAGATAGCTTTTCGAATTTTTGCATAGATTATTGCCAAGAGTAATAGTGCTATTTTCGAAGATATTGCTTAGATCGGACCACTCTATATACTGTCAGCGTCAAAAGAAAGTGTACACCTTCTTCCCATACATTTGACTCTTTATTTTAGTATAAAAAAATTAAAATTTTTTCAAATAAATTTTCATTTACAAATGATTAGATAGTGTTCTTAAAAAAATTAACAGCAATCCAAAAAAACTCTACAACAACAAAAGCAACCAAAACAAAACCTAGTATACGCAGTATATCACGCGTCAAAACAAAGTGTACAAATACAGTAGTAGGCCTCGCATTTTCATTTTACGCCAATAAATGTACCGTTATCAATAGTTTTCTCTTTGTAACTGCTTCATTCTAATATTATTTAGTATCCTTGTGCCGATTGGATATTATTTGCGTTGGGAAATTAGCGGAGTGCACATCAATTGGACAATGGGCAAGCAAACTTCACCTGATATAAGAAAATTAGTGGTAAATTTTAAGAAGGAAGGAAAGTCCTTACGTGAAATTGCTTTAATAATTGGAAGAAGTCATAGCACAGTGAAAAAAATTATTGATAAGAAAATAAAGTTTGGTAAAATAGAAGATCGACCACGTTCGGGTAGGCCAAAACGGCTTAGTGCCACAGAAATACGGTCAATTGTGAGAGCTGCGAAGGTGGATCCAACTGTCAGTGCTGTCAAAATGTCTGAAGAAGTATCCAGAATATCCGGACTGAACGTTAGTGCCAGCACGATCAGGCGAGCATTGCATGCTAATGGTCTGTATGGCCGGGTACCGAGAAAAAAACCACATATCCACAAAGAATCATAACCACAAAGAATCAAAAGCGACGACTGGAATTTGCGGAAAAATACAAAACTAAAGACAAATCGTTCTGGAATAACGTAATTTTTTCTGATGAAAGCAAGTTCGAAGTTTTCGGGAAGAAAAAATGTACTAAAGTTTGGAGAGTAAAAAATCAACAGTTTGAACAGAAAAACATTACATCCACTGTAAAGCATGGTGGGGGTTCGGTGATGGTTTGGGGGTGCATGGCGGCAAGYRGAGTGGGAACGCTGGTGTTTATTGATAGCACAATGAACAAAACAGATTACCTAAACATTTTAAAAGAAAATTTGCTTCCCAGCGTTGAGAAATTGGGCTTAG
>NW_017534407.1:59718-61197 GCF_001853355.1 Bactrocera latifrons
TATAGCCGTCATACAAACTGAAGGATAAAAATTAAGTTCTTCTCTGAAAAATCTTTTTATTTGACGAGATATCTTTACGAAAGTTAATATAGAAATGGAACTAGAAATTTTCTAAATCAGACCACTATTTCCAACAACTGTCACATAAACCGAACGATAAAAATCCAGTTTTTGTTTAGAAATTTCGTTTCTTGTAAAGAGTATTCGAACTTTTGAGCAGCCGAAATTTGAATTTTTGTCTCGTTTGTTGATATTTTCGCCGGTCCATCTTTTGAGGAAATTTTGCGAATTATTCTTACACGAATATTTGATGCAAATCAGTCCCAATATCAATGGTTTCAAATCAAAAGCTCATTTATTTACGGCGTTTAATATTTTAGACAATTTATTTAATTAGATACTTTGATCCAAAACCCCACCATCACTAAGAGACCGCTGGTTTGATCTTTTATTGCATGTGAAGCAAATTAATATTGTTAAGCAACTCAAGCTTCGCACACATAAAAAAACTCACATACTTTAATTAGCGGTGCACGCGTCTCGGCTTATCCGCGTTAGTTAAATCCCATTATTGCACTGCCAAGGTCATTAAATGTCATTTCACATAGAGCATAGTAGTAGGGGGTGCTTAGATTTCCTATTTAATATAACTTTGGAAATAGGTTTTCTCAAACGTTCCGGTGCATCCATGAACAAGGCAATTGAGTTCTCTGTTAGCACTATAAAATTTATTTAATCAATGGAGATAAATGTTTTACTGCTTCCCAGTGTTGCAATGCTTTAACTAAAGCAATGAAGTGTTGCTTATAGCCGACGCACTTTATTCTCTTTATATCAACAAAGGAAATGTGAAACAAATCAGGCCTATCTTTTTTTGCCTGCTGTTCAAAATATTGCTGCTTTGGAAATTTTAAGTTAGTCATGTTTCACAAAATACGATAAGAGCCAGAAGTGAAATGAAAGCTTGGCAGGTACATTAATCAAACAGTATTACTACAAAGTTGCATGCCCAGGCCATGAAATGCTTACTACCCAACCTAATTTACCTAATACTGCAGGTTGAAACCGATGGATTTATCGATAAACATTCTGTAAAGTCATGTGATATTTACGCACCGAAGACATTTCCGGTTTAATCAATCTACTATTCAAGAACAAAAAACATTAATAATATCAAAATGATTTGAAATGAGAAGCCGCTACACAAACTGCTTTGTCGCTTTGTCCTCTTGAGAACGCCGAAAGTCGTTTTGGTGCTTGTTGTCACGATGGCAACTTTGAAGCGATTTATACAGTTAGGGACTCAAGTCTTCATACATACCCAAAATTTCATATTTTCGTCAATTAAAGAGTACCAGGAAAAAAATGTTTAAATTAACAAATTCAGTTCTATTTTAATTACTATACGAAAACAAAATTTTTCATTAAACTTTTAAAATAAAGAAAAAAACAATAGAAAGCATATAAGAAGAGAGGACA
>NW_017534407.1:62162-72402 GCF_001853355.1 Bactrocera latifrons
ATAATCAAAGCAGAAGAGAATGTAGTGTATGAACACTTATGTCTTTCTTTATTTTATGTTTTTTTTCATATTTACCGTTATTTTTAAAGAAAACAAAATTTTTTGCTTTGGAAGAGTAATTAATATGGAATGGAATTTTTTGGCTTAAAATTTTTTTTTCTGGCACTCTTTGATTAGCGAATATGTGAAATTATGGGGATGTATGAAGACTTAAGTCCCTAACTGTATATAAAGACACATGCAGTGATTTATGGCTAGAGGTAGCGCCATCTTATAGCTTCGCTACTCGCTTCATTACATTAACTTTACTGTTGGTATAATACACAAACATTGCAACACTACTGATTTATCATACATCTTTCTGTAAACAATTGAGACAAGCCACAATTTATGGTCAAAGGATGGCGGTAAAATGCAATCATCATTCACCATTAATGTATCGGTTAGTTGAACAATTTACTTAATAAATTTCCGAAAACTGCTCTTATTAAAACTAATGGGCAATAAACAAAATTCAAAGCCCCATTGTGGCAGTGACCAATTCCTTACGTACTTACTTGTTCCAACACAACCCAAAATTTTGGTTTATACGGTTTTGCAAGTTGTATGACCTATATCTTGCGACACATTAATAATTACAACAGCATTAACATTTTTCAAAATCCTAGTAAAATAATATTATCAATAAACTAGTTCGAAAGTCGAAAATTGGGTATCTAAATTAGTTTGGTCTAAAATATGAACATTTCTATGGGCATAATATCCACAAATTGCCAGAACGAAGATCTGTGATGTGTGACAGGCAATGGGTAATCCTCTTCAAATTTTATATTTAATTAATAAAGAATAATTAGTTAGCTCTGATTTGGCAATAAAACTCGATTAAACAAGATTTGAATGAAATTAACAAGTTCACTAAACCAAATAAGAATAGTTCAAAAAAATTGGTTTTGTAAAAAAAATATATGGCATTTTCGATGAGTTATGTTTTACTTTCGTTTATATTTTGGCATACTCAAATGCAATATACAGAAAAACAAAAGTAAATTAAAGTTTTTAAATTATTTTCGGCTCCATGCGTCAAGTAGAACATGAACTGACAAAAACCCAGATCAATGCAATACATTTCGATATATGTGACCTGGTCTACTGAAAGGGGGCTTAGGTGTAAAAAAATCAATTTTCACTTTTTAGTTGATTCGGATGACAGATGAGATGCTTTTTTTTAACAGCTGTTTCCCCGAAAACTAGTTTTCGCACGTTAGCTCCCTTTTCGTAGACCAGGTCACATATAAGTAAAATATATACGTTTACATACAAATGGACACAGTGATATTTATATTTTTGTGACATAGTTTGCATATGTATGTATTAGTATATTTGCATACATATTCGCGCATTTATATGTAGAAGTTTTAATCTTGTCAAAGCGTCAAAATAATGAATAATTAAAAAAAAAAATTGAAATTCCTGTCAAGTTTTTTTCTTCCTTACTGTCAAAGTGATTTGTTGGGTTATATGCTATAGTTGTCTGATGTAAACAATTTCTTTGAAGATTTCATCGTTGCTTTGATCAACTTTTATTACAGGTTTAATTTAATCGCAGCAACAATATTTTTGTATGTATGTACTTTAAGTGAGCAATTACATACCTGCAGGTTTATATTATGAAAAAATACGGTTTGGTGCTTCTCAGAATAAAGGCCAGTATAGAGGGAAATAAGCCACAAATAACCGGAATATAAAATTTGCACTTTGAAGCTGATTTTACTGTTAAATGATTATAATACTATAAAAAAAACTAACTTCATTTGTACCGTAACTAAAATGCCCTTCAAAAATAAAAATGGTTCCATACAAGCATTGGATTTTAATCGGTTAGTTTGTATGACAGCTTTGTGCTGTGATCTGAGCAATTTCTTAGCATTACATCGTTGCCTTGGACAACAATCTGTGCCAAATTTCAGGAAATTTCAAATAAAAGAGTTTCGCATACAAGGGCTGGATTCTGATTAATCGGTTTATATCGCAGTCATATGCTATACTGGTCCGATTAATTAACAGATTTTTAAAAAGAAAATGATATGTGGAAAATTTTAGATTCACATCTCAAAAACTGACAGAGTACTTCGCGTGCATACAAACATAAAGATGAAGAGACGGACATTAATATATATTTTTTATATATAGCAAACTTAACTTAAATATACTCTATTCAGGGTATACTATTATACCGTAATTTAGAATAATTAATGTTTTTTTCCTGTAGCTAATGACATTCACACTTCGTATAACCAATATATAACAGATATGTTGAAAACTACCAAAAGTACGATAAATCGCTATATTTAAGTTCGTCAGAAGCATAATATTTCGCAGCTAAAATAGTGTTAAAGGGCTTCAAAGGAATCAGTATACAAATTTTACAACAGGCGAGTCACTGTGAAATAGGTGATTTTATATATCTTGAGCACTGTACCACCTTCCACCTTCATTCAAATTTAGAAAACAATATTCTGATGGATTTTGACGTCCATAGCCATCTAGAAAATAATTGTCTATGAAGTGATTCTGTGAACATTGGTAGCCTTGGTCGCCGAATATACCTAATAAAGGATTTTCAAACTTTTACACTGTATATTTATATATATACATATATACACACAAAAATTTAAAATATTCTAACAAAACTAAGTGAATATGTAATCTTAAAACTATCTCCACAAATTTGCTTGTAATCAGTGCCAGTCTAGTTAGAAAAATCCAAAAAATCAATTTTTTTCTTAATTTTTTTTTTCTTACTGGATGTATGTATATTTAAGAATATACATATAAAATTTCCTATAGTTCCGGTCAATATAAATCACACGCAAATTTGAAAAGGAGTTTCAGAGTTCTTGGAAGTACAAGGTAAAACTTTAAACGCTTTTTTCTCAAAATTGTGTTTTCAAAATCAAAAACGGCTAAGCCGATTAGGCTTGCATTTCAAAACGAGCTTCTAAATACATTTTTTAGTAAATAATCGAAAATTTTTTCTCATCAATATCTTTTTTTAACAATTAAAACCGCAATTATTTTCTTGAGAAATCGCTATTCCGCTATCAAAAAAATTGTATCTTACTTATTTCTCTATTTGATTCACTTGATTTTAAATTTTTTTTAACGAAATCTGTATTGTTTTTTTAACTTCAGAGGGTCCAGTTCAAAGATATAGTAGTCACTGCAAAACGTCATTTTTGAGAGGAGCTGCTGGAGATCGGCTTTAGTTCCCTTCCAAATAAGTATTTTTTCTAATACTTAGTCCTAAAATACAACTTAAAGATACCATAATATTTGAACCAATTTTAGATAAATGAATTTAAAAGTTGTCTGAAGCAAAATTCTGGAAAATTCGTTTTATTCGGCCTTCTTGCAGTATATAACCACTTAACCCATATAATAATGAAACATTTTTTCTGTCAGACTCTTGTTAAATGAAATAAGAATAATAAAAGAAACAGTCAAAATTTTCTCCTGTGACTTGACTGAAGATAATTGATCGAGAAAACGATATACGTAAATAACATAGAAAGGAAATGGAAATTGAATATCAAAACAAAAGACACTCACCTCCTATGTGCTTTACAACCATTGAAATTTTGTGAGTGATGGCAATTGTTAGTGCGATTGTCTCAATATTGTACTCCTATATTACAATGTGCGTTGTAAAGTATAAAGAATTAAAAAAAAAAAACAGATAAAATGTTTTTTTCGGCAAATTTTATTCAAAATAGTCCCCTTCTGCTTCAATACAGCTTTTTGCACGGTCCAAGAGCATGTCGAACGAGTGTTTTGCTCGTTGGCCGATAGGGCCGCCACTATGCTGGTGCAAGCCTTTTGAATTAGAATATATCCAAATTCACTACAACACAAGTTTCGTTGAGCTATTTAGGAGCAAACAACCGCTAAACACCTTACAACAATATCCAAATCACAACACATTAATCATAAAACATAGACAAACCTAATGAGTACCGTTGACATAGGAGCGGCTTAACTGCCATAGCTGGTCGCCAGCACGAGCTTTTCTCATTTCACACGAAATTTGTATAAACCCTCATTACAACAAACACTAACGCTTGCGGCTTACGGCCGCGGCGGTGCACCACATTTCTCAATTTCGCTTATTTTTACGAGAGTATTTACCAAATGATACAGCACTGTTAAACCACAAGCGAACGCGGTCTGTAAAACCACGAGTCAACGAAATAGAATTAATTTCTTTGTAGCCTTTCGCACATTACGGCTTGCACAGCGGTTCGTTGACACTTTTCCGTTTCGTTTTGACTTTTTACGCCTTTGTTATATTTTCGAATAAAACGTCTGAATTCGCTTTTCACACAGTTCGCAAACGAACTAACGCTGTCGGAGGTGAGAAACCAACTGATGACAAATACAAATTCGAAAATCCTTAACCGCCGGCATTTAGCTACGTTTGTGTGTGGTTGCTTTACCATTGTTGGAGCACAGCGCAACCGCAATGGAGCTTTCAGTAGTGAGCCACAAATTAAGCGCGAGTGTGAGCGTGTTTTCGAACAAGCATCTAGCTTTCGAATAAAAGATTTTTGTTATGAATGAAAAAATATAACGGACGGAAACTTAAAAAGAGAAATAAAGTCTGAGAAAATAAAATGTGAAATGCGTTTATATTTCATAATCAAACATTTGTAAGCAAATTGTTTTCGCAACTGGAAAAAGTTAATGATGAGAGCTAAATCATCAGAAACTTTATGCCGCCTTTTCATCTTATTTCGAAATTGTTTTTATTATACTCTTACGAATTTAAAAATGTTATTGCCTTCATATTCTTTTTCAACTTATTTTTTTCCGCTTAGCCTGTTTTCATGCTGCGACTGCCTCCATGTTACTTTTTCCTATTTGCAAAAATAAAGAGATAGATATAGTATATGGTAATCGCTGAAAGTGCTAAAGATTATACCAAAATTCGAGTTTGTGAAAATGTAAGTTTATAACATCGAAGGGAATAATTTTTTAAGCCAACAACTTTAATATCGATAAATTTATAATATTTTTTTTCGGAAAACGAAAATGCCCGTTTGTTTTTGAACACATCTCGTATGCATATACCAAACATGTATATGGTAGAATGACCCCCTTAATATTTTTATAGCATCTATTGCTTTGCACTATGACGTCACTGCTGAGTTGCAACAACACGGTCATGTTGCTTTTGAGTAGCTTTTGATGGTTAGCAACATTTTCATTGATACAAATTCGTAATGTGCTGACTCTCCTGTACTCTTTTTCTTCTCTCACTCTTTCACTCAGTTACAACAATCAGCTGTTTTGAAATTTCATTCACGCTTACAAATGCTCATTCGCATTGCCTTCGTAACTGAATACTACGTATGCTTATGATCATCGAGTAATCGATGGACGTTACTATGTTGTAAATCATTGTTATTCCAGTGTAAACTTTAGTTAATTAAGTCTGACGTACGGTTGGAAATCATTCTTACTACTATGTAGGTTTAACGTACAGCCCTCATAAACTTAAATAACCAATTTTAAGACAAACATTTCCACATGCATTTTCGGCAATATTCGACATAGTGGGAAAATGGGTCATATTGCTGTAATAAAATAGACATATTTCCCCAAAAAGAAGAAAATAGTGTGTTCTGTAGTGAGTACAGAATTTCCTCTAGCCATTATACATATATTTAATTCAATGTGTGTCGACAATATAATTCTCATCTTAACAAAATCGAAGGAGCCTGATTTCATAATCTGTTTTTTTTTTTTTTTTTTTTTTTTTTTTTTTTTTTTTTTTTTTTTTTTTTTTTTTTTTTTTTTTTTTTTGTTTTTTGTATCAAACATAGTCAAAATCGATCCATCATCCATCCACGATCCATAATCGCTTAACAGAGTCGATAATTTGAGCAAACATCTTTCTATTTCCCACCACTTTTACTCTACTGCATAATGTAGATACGTGTGGAAAAATACCCGAATAAGCCCATCCACCAGCTGGTGCAACAATTGGTTTTTTTACGGGCTAACAAAATCCAACTCATGCAAGTATTGAAGGCGATCGACTCGTTCGTTGGGTGAGCCCAAAATGGCCAACGATCCCAATTTTCATAAGATACATTTTTTAATGGTGATACCAACTTTGGTAGAGGCGATACCTTAGTAAAAATAAATTGCGCATTTCAAGTGCTTTTGATCTTCAAAAAGCCATTGTCTGGTGTGCTCTACGAGCAGATGGAGTCATTGCTAGATATTTTTTCAAAATTCATTATTACGACTGATGACTTGTTCGGACCCAAATAGATTGCCATAGAGCCAAGGAAGCAATCAATTTATTGAATGAAACTTTTGGGAAAAATGAAAACAATCGGGTCTCTCGATTGAAAATTGTTCAAGCAGCCTTGGTCACTTGCCCAAAATCAACTTCAAAACATAATGCCAAACTCTTATCTTTTTAACTCAGCTTAATTATTTTTCATAACATTAAATTGTTGATGTTATTTCTGCCTGAAAACAGCATATCTAAAAAACAACTGCACAAAATTTTACACTCTCACGCTTAGGAAAAAATTGCTGAACATATTGGGGCTGGATAGTAAGAAAGCAAAAACAGTAGAAATTCACAGCAGTCAAGCAAGCTTCACTAAATATCCTTTCAGTAATCGTTGATTTCGCAGTAGCTTCGTTGTTGGCTTGGTATCCCTTCGAATAAGGAAAAAAGTATACGCAAGTTCATAAAAAGCAAACTGATTTAGATTTAAAGTGACGCTAAAGCGTATTGACAGTCAAAAAATTACAACACCGAAACTTATTGATTTGTGGAATTCAGTGAAGAGAAAAGGAGTAAATTCTGAGAAGACCGCGGGTCAGTAGTCAACAGCGCAAACTAAGCGGATTTATTCTATTATGGCAAAGCCAAATTTTTCCACTGTAGCAAAGGGGCGGTGTACAAATTTTGTATGTACATTCTTATACTCACTTTGGTTTTATTTTATGAAATATTAACCGTTTCATTTTGAATCGATTTTCAAATCTTTTACGCTGAATCGCTGGCGACGAAGCCTTTGTAATTTATTTATTTGGGTGGATAAACTTCTGAAAATAATTGACGAAAGGCGTAAAAGTAATACGAAAGGGGGAAAAGATTATTTTAGTAAAAAATCTTTTTGCCTCTCTAAGCATTTTTATATAAACACAAGAAACAGTTTGCTTGCATAACACTAGAAATKAATCTAGGATTTGAGGCTACACAGTAGTTATTGAAAGTTAAAGTAATGTTAAATCTAGTATTTAATCGAAGGAATAAGCAAAATAAATTTTTTTTGACAAAATGGCGGTTTCTGAAAAAAAAAAAATCGACCAACATTTCGCCCTTAAATTGTTTATAAAAAAAATTTATTGGTGAAAAAAATCTTCGATTAATTACGAAAAATATATTTAAGAAGCTTGCATTAAGACCAATGCTAATCCGATTTTCCATTTTCGAATAATGTTTGTCACCAACTTTGAAAACATCATTTGCAGAAAAACACGTTTAAGTTTGGTATACTCCAAATTCATATCGTCGATCAACTCGACATCTTCTGACATGTGAAGCAAATTAGGATCGACAGGTGCAATCGATTTCGTTAATGACTTGTCTGTTGGAAAATAAGTGAAGAGGAAGGGTAAGCGTCTTTAAAGTGGCTGAATTTAAAGTAGAGTTGATGTACTATTCCTAAGTTTAATTTTTTTCAGAAAGCGTTAAGAATAGCATCAAGCTTCTTTCATGTTAGATTTGTAGGGTAACAGGTCACCTGGTAACAGCAAAATCGCCGGAAACTATAAAGTCGATGAGCTTATCAAAGAGGGAGTTAAGCTCTTTATAATCCAAAAAATTCAACCATGCTTCTCTCCCGATCTCAGAACGTTCGTAAATGATTTCTCTGTTAATTGGCGTAATTTCCAGTTAGTTTCAATCTAACGTGATTTGGCTTGTTTTCAAAAGTTTTCTACTTTGGCCTACATCTCAAATAATCTGCCATTCCTAGCTTTCTTGTTAAATATTTATAGAATCAGCATATTCCCATTACAAACCAATAACGACAAGTTATATTTGCATAAACAATATCGCACTCATGTCACACACTCTTTTGACATTTTAAAGACTCCTCAATGATATTTATAATTCGTTATGTTTTAGCAATCATCAATAGAAGGTATTTCCCCTATGCAGCCATCCGTAATTGCAATAGGCCATATAATTTCAATTTAGTCATTCGAAGTTTCCAATTTCCCTTCTCTCCGTAGCAATGCGAAGTGTACAAATATGTACATATATATGTTCCTGTTGTTTTCTAAATTTATTGGTTTTGTGTTAACGCCACTTGAAGTTGCAGTTTTTGTTCTTAAGACCAAATCCCACATTTACAAGCACCTTATTTTCAGTTTAAAGTATGCCTAAATCTTACCATATTTATTTCTCCAGGTATAAAGCACGGAATTCTACAATTTTGAAAGAGTGATTTTCCAAAAGAATATTTCTTTTTATACGTATGAAAATTAGGCAATTTTTTTGGGGCATACAATTTAGTACCCAAGCATCACTTTTTAAAACTTGTAGATTTATTTGCTTTGGAGGCAAAATACTTATTACAAAATATCAACAAATCCTAAATAAAATATATGGGAAAAGTAATATGACTTAGGCCCGGGTTAAATTATAAATAAAGATTTTATGCACATTGTATCCTTTACAAGTGCAAAAGTGAAGTTTCAGTGCCCATTTGAAAAAAAATAAAATAACGGGCACCCTAATGTACATATGTGAATAGCTTCCTTCGAATGAAAATTGGGAAATTCCAATTTTGTTTCTATCCGCCAGCGGTTTTCGCTGAATGTGCCACTATAAATAAAATATGAATAACACTCCCACTTACCAACCTACATAGTTACACACTTACATTTACAAATGTCACTGCAAAAACAAAGTTGAAATTGTTTTCGAAGCGAAATTGTGTTGAATTTGTTGTTTGAGTTCCACGTTTGATATAGTGGTTGGTTTTGTAAATCGTTGTGGAACTAACAGAAAGGTAAATAAATATATTGCAATAATATAAAAAATGAAAGGTATCCTTCCATTTTAATAGTTGCACACTGAGACAGAAACATCATCGAACTATTGGCTCTGGCAATAATTTACTAATTAAGTAAATAAAAATGATTACGAAAAAATTTTTATTTCGCACATTTTATAAAGGTTAACTGTCTTAATTGATTTCCATGAAAAATTACAAAGTGTATTATCCCAGTTTCTATCAAGTATTTTATATTGGTATTAACAAAAATTACTGTTTCCGACCGCCGCCCACTTAATTTCATAACTTTAATTCAACCTTCGGTTAACAATAATGTTCGTTCGCTGCCTATGTCACTGACATCTTCATTAAATGGTGTATATTCTTGTAATATTAACATATTAGAAGTTAATTTCATCAAACAATTTGTCTTATTAAGATGCGTTGCTCTACAAATAATCCATAAATCTGCGTTCCTTGCTGGCATTCCGACCACAAAAGGCAAAATGGAATGCTTTCTAAGGATCAAAGTTTCCGCCGCTCTTTGACAGCACGATTATCTACCTATATTAGCTTATATACTCACATATACTCATTCAAATATCACATAATATATACTGAAATTAAAGTTATAAGCATGTAAATCTTATAATTCTATTTACACACATACGAGTATACAAATTGTGTCATGAACAGTAAAAAATGGCTTATACGCCAAAATAAAAAATAAAATAATGACTTTATTTGTACTCGCTACAACTTATCCGAATGGACTTGATAACTAGGGTTCCAAACCACAGATGCATACTCTAATATAGGCCTTACCAGAGATGTAAAATGAATTTTCGTGGTAAGCTGATCTCTAAATTCTTTAGACCAATATTTAACAAAACTAAGAGCGCCTTCAGCTTTAAAAACCGTGGAAGATGCGTGAAGATTAAAATTGAGTTTGGGGTCCACAGTTACTCCCAAGTCAACAAAACTGCATACTTGCTCCAACTTAAAGTTTTGTATTGCGTATAAAATGGGGTCTGCAGATCTACGTGAAAAGCACAGCGTTTTACATTTTTTAAGATTCAATGGCAAGTCATTTCTATCACACCAAGAAACTAGGTTATTTAAGTCTGTTTGCAACTGACATCTTTCGCTGT
>NW_017534407.1:72754-81176 GCF_001853355.1 Bactrocera latifrons
AGGATGATACGAGTCCTCTCGCCGAACCAAAGGATCACATCGGACAACAGAGAACATTGAAGCCTTATCAACATAGACTACATCTAAGAACTTACCAAACTCGTTCGAAATTAAATTAATTTGGTTAAGACCCAACTCCGACATTTTATCTAAGAACTCGTTAAAACATAAGCGTGTACTAATAGGAATGGTGTAGTCATCCATAGATATCCATGTTACGCACGGTAAATTGAAATCCCCCAAAGCAATCATGGAATCAGTATTATTGGCCATTGAGAAAACATTATTTATTAATGAAGCATGCAGCATATATTTATACAGATATGTCCGAGTGAGGCGGTATATAAGATAAAGTTAAGTAGATATAGCCACTATTAGCGCACTGCATGCGAAACATCGACTTCTTCAGATGGAATTGAAGAATGAACAGCAAACAAGACACCACCTCCTTTTCTGTTCAGCCGGTCATATCTATAGATTTGGTTATCTAGCCAATATGCAGTGAATCAGAAGTAGCCCAGTCGTCCGCGAATGGTATCCACGACAATGAATCCGTAACTTTTTGTTAAATTCGTGCAAATTTTTCATGTGAACCACTTAAAAAAACTAATATAATAAAAGCCAAGTGCGGAAGGTATCAGGTCGGACATAACCGCATATTTTATACTCTCAGAATTTACATGAGAAAGTCTGGAGAACTTTTCTCACGTATAGGCAAATTTTGTATTAAAACATGTAGCGTAAGAATTCAATATTCATGATTAATCGAAAGCTTAATAACTTATATTAGATTGGGTTGAGTTTAGAGTATGATCTATGCTTTTGTATTTCTTAATTTCAGCGCTAAATCACATAACTTTTCAGAAAAATCGTTATCATATGGAGTAAAGTCAGCCGGAGGTTCGAAAATCTGATATTAGCTATGTGGAAGCTAGATCCACCGATAACTCATATATTGACCGATATATGCATTATAAAGTCAACCGAAATTCTTGATATTAGGTATATGAAGCTCTGTGAAGTATTGAAAGGGTTCTCTATGACTTTGGACTTTGATACATGAATCTCAAAAGCATGTCAAGTACTTAATTTGGTTAAAATCGGTAGAGTGGATAACGAGATGTGTGATTACAACTAAAAGTGGGTGATGCTTCTCGCTTAATCAAGTTTCTGCCCTGTAGTAGCTTTTAATATTACCGTTACATGGAGAGTGAGCGGCGTTACAATTTGTTTTAATCCACCCGAGAATATTCAACACTAAGGCAAACAGGAAGGTCAAGGTCTAGATGGATGAGAAAATGAAGGAAGATGACCGAGACTTCTGGAGGTCAGTCGTGCAGCAAGCCAAAGCTCACAAAGAGCTGCAGCGCCAAAAGATTAAAGAAATTTAGTTTAAAAGAACCAAAAAATACGCTTTTATAGCAAATCAAACTAAAACTATATACTCTAGTATTTAATTAATTTGGCGTACCGATTCGGAATCTACAGTACATACATACATTTCATGCAAGCGAGTTGCTATTGAGTGCTTATTGCCTATAAAGGAATATTTGCGAATGGAAGTTTGCTAAAAGTAATTGTTTCCAAAGTGGACTTACTTCAAGACATACTAGTTCTAGACAATATGGCACCTGGCTTACAAAAATGGTTAGTAAATTTTATTCTATACTAGAGGACCCGTCCACGTTTTACTGTGGCTGATACATAGGTAGTACAACTAATATCATCTATATGATTTCTATTATTTAGATTATAACTATTAGAAGAGAAAGCAATTCGTGCGTTAAGAAAGCATTGCTTTTTGGGCGCAAATACGGTTGTATTTGGGCTGTGCACCAGTAAAATCAATCGAGTCGAGTCGACAGTCAGCCTAGTGGATTGCACTTTATGAAACGGTTCTCTTGCGTGCCAAGACAAAAAATCGGCTGGCAAGGTTATGGCATCAGTCTTTTGGGATGCACGTGTTATACTATTCATCGAATTATTACTGAGCCAGTTTTAATTCATTGCACTGTGCATTTGGTTGCAGTTCTATTTAAATACCCCAATATTTAGCAAATTTATTATTTTTTAGGAAAGATCAATTTGAAATATATATACTTCATCGCTTCGAAAATATTGCTGTACATCTGAAATTATAATAGACTTTTTTTATCAACACTTCAATTGCACATGCCGCTATATTTTTATTTTAGATATCGCGTTTGGTTTGTTATGAATGCATTTGTGTCCTTCGCCTATAATCTAACAGAGTATCTGCAAAGCCTTGACGACGCTTGTTATGCATTCTTGTTCTATCCAATTGTTAGCAGGTATGAAAAAAATGTAATGGCTACCCATAGATGTACTGAATCACCCAATTTATTACTTAAGCACGAATAATCCTGTCCACATTATGAAAACTTGCTATTGGTCTACAGGTGTCGCCTTTTAAGGTTTCAATATTGGATACTGCGATGGTAGCGCAATCTATCGAATCCAATGTAAAACATTCCATATTAGCAATTAATTACAAATGAAAAATTAATTTGAGAAAACATTTTCCAGAGAACCAAATTGTGAATCTAAACCATTCTCGTATTTCTTTAAACACACACAAAAAATTTCATTAAAATCGGTCCAGCCGTTTACGAGCAGTTCATATACAAACAGATTTTTAAATATAAAGATTAGCACTAAGGTAACTATAGTCCATACAAACATTTTTATTGTTAACATTATATGCTCTTTTAATATTGACTTCATTGCATAGGTTTTTAATGGAATTCATCCAATCCAAAATATCGATCGTCTTCGCAGAAAATAAATTATTTGTTTCTTTCTCAAAATGCGCCCGAATAGCTTTGCCTAATTTGCGTCAGCTGACAAGTCTGCAAAATATTTTAAACCCAATGATTGATTAATATCGACTGCTACCTTCTGCTTTATTTTAAATGCATACTTGTTGATAATTTTTGCTATACCAGCATAAGCACACTCAACCGTTTTGCGCGGTCTTGGCTTCCGAATCTTTTCTTTGACCAACACATTCGAATTTACTTCACATGATTTGATTGCGTTGTATATTTTTTACAAGAATTTTGCATTATTTTATGAATTTATGAAAATATATTGAAATAATTCGTATCTTTTCTATCGTGGTATATTTTCTAGATCTTAGTTTACACTATTTCTACACCTCAAATACTTTGAATTACTTATGGCTTCTTATTAAAAAAAACCCGAGTATCTTTTGCAAAGTAATCTGTGCCATTTATTAGGCCACACAAAATCAGCATTGACTACGCTTCATATGAGCGATGCCCATAGCATAGTTTTGACATGGACAAATTTTAAGTTATTTGTATCTAGTTCATACTTTGGGTTGTGGAAATTTAAATGAATGATTGTGAACCTGTGGTTTCTTGCGTTTTCTTGATCGACAACTGCTACTGTAACCATTAATATTTATTGCTATTTTCGTTAAAAAAATTATTGTAGAAGATGTAGGAGATTAAAAATGGTTTAATCTACATTTAAACTCTTCAAGTTATTTGCATAAGAGAACTCTGTATGAGGAAAGCCTTCAAACTGGAGCATCACAGTCTGACACACGAGTCATTAAATTACATTTAAACATATATTTCTAACAGATATAATACAACATGTTATTGCAAGCAATACAGTCATTTATTTACAAATAGTTTTTGCAAGGCATGAACAGCTTAGAATCTTCCTTTTCAGACATATTCGTTCATAACTTTTTATAAAATCACAAAATTATGCTAGGGAAACAACAATTCTTATTTTGTCGCCTTCAAAGTTATCCCTATTATGTCAACCATTCTTCTAGTACTTAAAGCACTTTGTAGAAGCACTTTTTGGAAAGACCTTCTGCTGCTTCAACAAATTTTAAAAAAGAAAAACTTACACGGAGAAAAATCTCGTGAATACAGTGGTTGATTGATGGTATTCAATGCGTATTTGGATTTAAATTTGTTCACAATCTTACTCGTTTAAAAAAAATCAGTTTATAGAGACGAATCGAGCAAGAACGCGTTTCATACCCAAAATATCCACCGAATTATTCGAAAGGACTCCCAAGAGAGTGTTGCGCTCTCTTGCCATCTCACTTACACTGGCTGGACGACTTGATGTACCAACATGAAGGATGTTTTAATATTTCAGTTGAAAATGTCGAAATTCGTGCAGAACTAAGAAAGTTTTCAAAGATTTCTCGACCGTCTTTGGAGGCTTTGTACCACTCGTAAACTTGTGTTTTTCATAAAACTGATTCCGGCCACGAATTTTTGATCTACTGTGAACATCGCAACGCACTACTGAGGTGTACCGACTTAAGCAACTGCTATAAATAAACTTGTTGACTCATCGCGCTGATATTTGATATAGTTAGTAATTAAGGCCAGTCCTACCAATTGAGCAAAATACAAATTATGGAAATATAATTTGCCTAAGGAACTTAATCATAATTTCTGGATGCTTATTTTGTCTTAATGTAGGTTATAACGTGAAAATTAGAGAAATCACTTCGTTTCCACATATTAAAGTTCTAAATTTTATCTCATTCTTTCACTTTACAGTTTAAAGAATATAGGTTAGATATAACTTCTCACCTCTAAAAATTGTCGAAATCGTCGACTGAATTTTAAACTGTAAACATACTATATAAATATCTTGAGAATTCTGTTATGACAATAGTGCGCACTTGAAACAACAATGGGTAAAATTGGATATATGCTCCAGAAACTGTCTTTTTTTTGAAGACTGTATTTTGTGCCTAAAAAAGCTGGAAATAATAACTTAAAATTTGCGATAACTTATTCTCTATACTTTAAAAATTCCTATCCTTCTGTTCATATTGGTCTATGCGAGTATGTGTGATATTTTAGTGAAAGTATTAACACACCTTTGCTCTTCGCAAATTGCGAGAGTGTTAAATGTTTCGTCATACACCAACTGTTTTGATGCAATATTGCACCCGCTCAGAACCACTCAGGTTCAGTGTAAATTTGTATTCCGAGCACTTGACATATTGACCTGCGACTCAACACATCGAATCCATCACATGCTTAGGTCCATTCGCAAGCACATGTGTTATATGCTTAGCACTTATCTACATGTATATATACATACATATATGCATGCATGTATCTGTCCCAGGACATCAGTCTGAAGATTGCACAACACATTACTTGTTGGCCTTATCTGTCAAAGGCGAAAACTCTTAAGTTTAAGGTGGCAAGCCATCGCCATCTGCATTAACACAGCACACCATGTCGTATGAGCAACAGAGAATGTATAACTCACTTGTGTAAATGATTAGGTTATTTGATATTTAACTTTAGTTGCGTATAAATTTTGAAGAATTTTTTTTATGTCAAAGCAGAAAATGTTATTTTAGTGAGGATAAAATATTTATTGGAAAAGTAAAATGATTTAGATACTATTTAAATTGAAAAGTTTACGTTGAATCATTATTTTTTTTTAAAGAAAAACTAAAAATTCGGGGTGTTTGTAGAAAAAATCAATTTTGTGAACAACGTACACACTAATATACATGTATTTATATAACACATATACCCCTTCCATAGTTTCATAGATAAAACAGCTGTCATCTGGCATCACTCTATGTTATTTTGATCACATACTTGAGTTTTAATACACAAACAGAAACATTTCCCAAGTACGTGACAGATAAAAACTTTTTACTTAAAACTCTGCGAAGTAAAAAGCATGAAAGAGTATCAACAAATTGATGAGGGTTATACGAAAAGCCTTTATCAACCTTTTGGCCAGCCAGACAATATTCCTTGTTTACTTTAACATTTGATTTGCTTTGTTGCGCCGTGTGATGTTGATTTACATAACAGACAAAGCGTATTCTTATGATGCTTTGATAGTGAACTTTTCGTTATACTAGTTTTATGAGCGCTATTTTCATCGTTTGTATCACGTTTTGGTTAACGTATGCCAACATGAGGCACAGGTGTGCAGGAAGTACAAAAGTTGCGTTACAAATAATATACTTCACATTACAGATATATGCATGCGTGCAACTGGTTAAGAGATGGGTGGAAATCGTTTATACAAATATTTTGAAATAAATTGAAACTTTTGGTTAAGTGAGGTGGTCTAATTATATTAGATTTATGAGCTTTAGTTTGAAGAGACATATTCGCGTCTATTTTGTTTCTTTCATAAAATTGTATTAGACATATAAGTGCTGACTTCACCTATTTTAAGCTTTAAACTACCATTAGTGTATGGTATATTTCCTATGGACATATTTAGTATATAAAACCATGTATATATGCATGCAGTTATTGACCATGGTCCACATTACAATGAGTTATGATCATATTTTAGGACTTAAACATTTTCGTGATTAACCATTATTTAGAAAAAAAACATGACTTTGGGTGTTATGTAAGTTGTTACGCTGTTTCTATGTAACACGAATACGCGTTAGTACATTTATATAATTTTTGGGGGCAAAAAAGTCATTTAGAAACATTTACTTAATTCTAACCAAAGCAATACTTGTTCTTTTGGCCGGAAGCAATTTATACAATGAGGAACTCGAAGCATTTGCAAGCCATATATTTGGTCATTTTATATAATATGTGTACGGATATATAAAACGTGCACGTACTGATTTTAGGAATTATGTATGCGTCCGAATAGACATCAGCAAAGACCTAAGTAATAAGTAAAGTTTAAAAATAAAAACTAAAGTTCTTCAGTTGGAAATATTTTATATATCTAAAAACATGCATTTGCTTTGGCCTCATTAGTTAAAACTTTAAAAAACAAGGCAAATTGTCTCGAATCTATCTATATCGATGCAGAATAGTTTGAAATTACCTACGTACTTATATGAAGACGTAACAGACACACTTTATGTAAGTTGCGTAAACACCCGAGTCATACCGATGCAAATGTAGAAAAAACAAGAACCGAAGCTAAATACCCTTCACAGGTCATTTCTGTTAGTAACCATGTGTTCAGTTTGTATGGAAGCTATATGCTATAGTAATCCGTTCTGAACAATATTTTCGGAGATTATTTTGTTACCTTAAGCAGTAATGCATGCCAAATTTCGTGACGATACGACGTCAAAAGTGAAACTTTTCCATACAAGAACTTGATTCCGATCGTTCAGTTTGTATGGCAGCTATATGTTATAGTTAACCGATCTCAACAATTTCTTTGAATATTACATTGTTGCATTAGAAAATAATTTAAACCAAGTTTCGTGAATATATCTTGTCAAATGTGAAAGTTTTCCATACAAGAACTTGATTCCGATCGTTCAGTTTGTATGGCAACTATATTTTATAGTGGACCGATATCGGCAGTTCCGACAAATGAGCAGCTTCTTGAAGAGAAAATGACGTTTGCAAAATTTCAAAACGATATATTATAAACTGAGGGACTAGTTCGTATATGTACAGACAGACGGACAGACGGACAGACAGACGGACATGGCTAAAACGGCTCAGCTCAACATACTGATCATTTAGATATATACTTTATAGGGTCTCCGATACTTCCTTCTGGGTGTTACAAACTTCGTGACAAAAGTAATATACCCTGTCCAGGGTATAAATATAATATAATACTAAATATTAATTATAAAATGTAACACATAAGTAAGTAGTATGGCAAATTAATTTTGAATGTTACTCTCATAGCCAAAGAAAAATAATAAATTGCTTATGGTGTAGGAAAATCACATTTTAATTACATAAATCTAAAAATAGTCAAATAACAAAGTTATGTAGCTGATAAAGAGATTAATCTTACTCCTGAAACGGGACAGGCTCAAAGTAACAGAAAACTTAAGACTTTTGAGGAAGGCTTCTTCGGATGGCTTTATGTAGATGCCATAGTAAATGCAGCATTTTGAAACTATAAACGAATTGTAAATATACTTAATTGAATAGAATAGTACAGAACTTGAGAATATACATTCAAAGAACCTTAAGACTATTTATCCTCCAAATAATGATCATCAGGTTTGAAGACCGTAGCCTTACAAAAAATGTCTCAAACTATTGTGACTGGTACTGGGCAGAGAATGAGACATGTTTTTAAGAAACTTTAATACTATTAGGATAAAGCAGAAATATATATGTAAAACAGCTTAATATAGTATATCCTGTTATGGATTCCACATTATTTGGATAATTACTAAATACGCAACAAAAATTAACAACTAACTAAAATACAAATAAACCACCGCATTCATTCGGTCTTTAATGACATTCGCAGCACTTTACACTGCATTGGCAGTGTCCCAATATCAATTTTATTTCACTAAAGTACATTATTATGTACTGTATTGGAGGATGGAGTCATGTGTAGAAGTTCACGGAAGTGAGGAAAGTTTTCTGATCGCCATTCACTTGGGAGTGGCCAG
>NW_017534407.1:82091-85004 GCF_001853355.1 Bactrocera latifrons
ATTGGCGCCACGTAGCGAAAAGAAGAAACGACTGGCGCGCTGTTGTTAACTCGGCTATAATCGCGTAAGCGGTGACTACGCCAATCAAGAAGAAGAAGAAAGTACATTATATATTACTCGACATATGTATAACGATTTTTATAGTCATTGTCTCTATCGGACTGAAAACAAAATTTGGAACTATTATCGGAATAGTGGAAAAAGTTATTGAATTTTTCTTTAAGTCAGTTATGTAACCCACTTAAAATTAAAGAATTAAATATAAAGTACATGGTTTGATTGGGCAAACAACTCCAAAAAAATATAAATACATATATAAGTTACAATGAAAGAATCCACAAATATAATCAGTCTTAGTGATATTGATTTGATATTTGCCGCGTCATGACAGCATTGTTGAAGAGCTACTCGCCATGTTTGAGCTCGTTCTTGTTATACAAACGTTCATATGTAGTCTCATTTAGTATTCTATGATTTATGAGAGTATCAAAGTTTTAGCAAATTCATTTAAAGGCATAAATTATTAGCCATATACACATATGCGATTGTTCCCATTCTTCACTGCAGTATGTAACGAACTTAATAATACTTATTGGCTAGTTTAGAAATGGTATAGGTGTGAGAGATGTAGTAGCTTCTTCATAGTGGAGGCAGGTTCCTTAAATACTGCAACACTCAGTAGGCTCTGGAATATTTTAAGGAGGTACTCTCATGTGAACGCATACATTTTATCACTTTTTAGGAAAATTGTTTGTATGCGACAACAAAATTCAGTCCTTTAAATTTTTTATATACTTTATTTATATTTTGAAATGTATTAAACGGTTTTGTTTTTTTTAATCACAGTAGTCCCCAACAAAAAAAAGTAATTCACTGGTCATGGCTGTTCATGTTGTCTGAAATAAAAAGATCGAATGGATTATTATTCAGTAATTCTGCGGCTATCGTCTCTACCAAATATAGTCAATTTCAATACAAAAAACTACAAAAAAAGTCACGAAAATCTTGTTTTTTTGGTTAAAAATCGTTAAAAAAATGAAAATATTTTCGAAAATAAACAATTCTGGTAGGGACGATAACTATAAATGAGTAGAAGAACATATGTAAATTTTATAGCAATCGGTTGAATACTTTTTTTAGGATTAATGATTCGAGAAAAATGCGTTTAGAAATGCAGACTTGTCATGGCGCCTGGTAGACAGTCGCTTACGGCACGTCGGCGACTATGAGCTGTAACTTATCAAATACTATGAATTTCGGTGTGAATTTTTCACAGCATGTTTTCAATAGGTTTTACTCTCAAAATATAAAAAAAAAATCGACTTTTCAAAGTGATTACATTAGAATACCCCCTTAAACTAATTTTACAAAAAAAAACGAGGTGTTTTTGTTAAAAAATCTATATGGTTTTATGAAACTAAGATGAAAGTTAAAATGTAGCAAATTTAGTGAAGTTACACAGTATACGTGCCATTTGCTATACTAATAATTTAGGCCGAACCAAAAGATTATTTAAGTAGTCGTTATTTTTGATTGACTCAAAAGTAATTATAATCAAGTTTGAACACACTAGAGTATCCAAACTTATGTACTTAATAATATTTTTATTTAACCTAAAAAATCCAATTTATTTCTAGAGTTAATTATTTGAAAATGCGTTAAAGGCCACATAGGAGATTGAGATTGCTACAGAAATGAACGTATAAAAAATTATCTTTTTAGAGTAGTAAAATTTGAATCACAATGGCGTGTATAATGTAATATCCATTTTGGTTACGTTTCTATTGTAGAATTTACTTACCTAAAATCAACTATTGGAACTTCGAGAGGTACTGCCATCTTTTATTATTTATTTAAAGTCATCAACGGTCCTAATAAATATGTACGCTATCTGCGAAAATAGTGTACATAGAGTCTTAGTCTTATTCAAAAGAGATATCTGTTAGTCGAAACAAGGGTAGATTCTTAAGATTTTTCTCACTCCAAGTCAAATCAATTCATCTTACTAGGTACTCTCTAAGCAAGATAAGCCTTCTTTATTTGAGTGTGAGTTTCTTCATAGCAATTTACTAAAGTATACCCACTTTAATGTCAAACACATGTGTTGACAGCTTTCCCAAAAGGAACTACTCTAAGCAATATATTTGAATTACACGCGCATCTTAAATAAGCTAAAATGTTCATATGTGTTCATATGGAAGCGAAGGCTAGTAAACGTGTATAGTATAGTATAGTGTATTAACGATTAGAAACTTCACGGCTCAAGGAAAAAAACGCACTGTTATCAACAAAGCAAGCTCATTATTAATTGTATTAATGTAGTTAAATAGTCAAATTTCTAATATAAAGTATTTCGATCCACGTGACGTTTTCCACTTAAATTTAATACAATATATTAAATGTAGCCTCTTCGGACGAGCTAATATCACAGACATGTCACTCACTTGTATATGTTTTTCATATAATTTTACCTAAACCTAAGATTAATTCTTTCGCGAAATACGTATTTTAATAAAAAGGTTTGCCATCCCCTGAAGGAATTTCCCAATCTTTGATATCAAGAGTATATTCGGCTGTACCCGAACTAAGCCCTTTCAGTGCTTTTCATTGCATTAATTCAATTGAATTCCTTTAGACTCAGAATGGTTGTCAGACGGTTGACTGAAAATCTAGATATTGTGGAAAATAATTCATGTTTATGCCGGAGTACACATCATAACATATAGATACTCGTATATGATATCCATCAAAAAGATATCTTCTTTGCGAGTGCGATGTTTTCAAGGGACCTCCACCACTTAGCTCATAAGGAAGACATCAATTTTAATTTGAATATTATATTTTCAAAATCTCTTTAAATGTATATTTATGTTTTCCGAGTTTGTAATAAATTAAATTTATTAAACTTTTTTT
>NW_017534407.1:86809-96255 GCF_001853355.1 Bactrocera latifrons
CAAGTAGAGGGGCGTTTTGAAGCGACTTTCTAGTGCGTCGATCATATTTTTCCACTTTGCGCTATTGAATGCATTTCGTATGTCAAGTGTTGCGAGGAGAACTATTTGTCTGGAGAAGTTGTTCTTTCGATGCGCTTCCTGCACGCTGCGCACGACGTCTTCCACAGCTCCGGTAGTGGACTTGCCTGGTCTGAACCCATGTTGTCGCTCTGATAGGCCTCCAGCATCGTTTATGGCGGCTATGATTCGGGGTTTCAACAGTCTTTCTAGTATTTTTCCTTCTGTATCTAGCATGCATAGAGGTCGGTATGCTGATGGTGTTCCTGAGTCTCCTTTGCCTTTGCTTATCAGGGTCAGATGCTACCTCTTCCATATTTCTGGGAAAATGCCCTCGTTCAAGCATGCATTGTACATGGATAGCAGTAAATGCGGGCGTTCCAAAGCGATTAGCTTTAACACTTCCACTGGTATCCCATCAGGCCCAGGGGCTTTTTTGGTCTTTAAAGTATTTGCTGCCGTGTACATTTCCTCCARAGTGAAAGGCGGACATGAGCTCTCTTGTGCATGTTCTGGTGCGTCTCTTCCCAGGTCATGGGAGGTAGTAGAAGTTGTAAACTAACTACTATATGCCTTGATTATCGATTGCGCAATTTATAAAATTGACTATTTATTTTCATACATGATGTGATTGTGCTTCGCTTACTTTAATGCCAAAGAATTTGAAAGAAATCTGTGAGCTAAAGTATGTCCTCTCAAAAAGCTAATCTTAGAAAAAACAAAACAGTGGAAAACATTGGTATAATGCAAGCAGATTTGCTCAGTTAAATAGAAATAGAAATGCAATATAACATACCGTAAATAAATAAACATACCATAGTAATATTAAAAGTTTTTATTTATTTATTTATTTACAAGAGAGTTAATTATAAATAATTATATTACAAGTTACTAGGGTATTTCTACATTTAACTGTGGTGTGGTGAATACAGTTGGTATACCGAGGCATGACGGTATTTTGAAACAAAGGTGAATGCTTATTTCTACAGAAAACGTTTTTCACTTTTTATTACTTTTCTATAAAGAGTAATGACTTGATTTTCAACATTTTCATATTTTCCTCCATTGCTCAAGTTTAGCACGGACAACTTTTATACCCTAGCAACATGTTGTTACAGAATAGTTTTATTCACCTAACTGTTGCGTGTATCAGCTAGTGCAGCAAGATTTGGAATTGAATATATGGGCCGCTCCATTTAACAGTTGCGTTTTTTGTAATCCTTGGGTCAAAATATTTTACTCATTATGAACAATGTCGAATTTCAACTCTCGAAGAAAGTGAGTAAAGTTGTAAGTTGCCAGATTGAAATCCATAATATAAGAGGCAACGTACATTTGCTTGGTTAATTCCATTATAAAATATTTTGCTTCGTGTCTTAGTTATTTATATATACTAAAATCAAGCTAATTAACGCAAATGATATTTCCATATGTCACATCAGTTCAACCGAAGAGGTCAATCTTAATACAGTATTGTACATATGAAGAAAATTTTAACCATGAAATGGATGAAAATAGTTATCTTAGGAATATGGGTCTTGGACCACAGTTAAGATGTTATAGCATTTATAATAGTTTTCAACATGGAAAGTAGGCATGGTTATCAACTGATTCCACCTGATTTCGAGTATATCAAGAGGCACTAGAAAGACTTTCTCTGAGAAAATTTGGTTGAAAGAGTTTAGGCGTTTGTGAAATATTCAAGTAATTTTTTAATAATGTGATTTTAATATAAATTAGTATGTTAATGTTGTAGTGAAATTAAGTGAGTATATGTTTTATAGTATGAAGTCATAAGATACAAAATATGATAGTAATCCTCTCACTTTTTCGTTAAATAATGAATTTCGATTTTTTTCGCAACATTCCTTAATATCAAGGTAAGTCAATACTTGAAACTATTTCGCCGGCTTTATTTATTATAAATCGCTAGAGTATGAAATGTTCGGTTACAACCGACCTTAGCCTTTTCTAAAGTGTGTTTGTATTGCTGTAAGTGAAAGCGTTGTGGTGTATAGGAAACAGATAACAGGTAACAGTGGCTGTAGTGGTCAGTTTTATGCAGAATAAACCCAATTGTGCGCTAAGTAAAATAGCATTACTACTTGCAAAGGCATAAATCAAAGAACATTTACTTTTTTTTAGAGTTTATGAAGAGCTGAAAGTCTACGATTGGTACCGACACTGTTCAGTAATATACTCTTTTGAAATACCACGTGCACAAAGCCGTTATGCTGTTAATTAAAAGTTCCCTGCACAAGCAAAATAAGTTTTGACGACAGAGCCTTGTATATGTTTGTGGTCCGTTCGCTTAATGGATTTACACTGTATTATTTATAATATGTGTATAATTACGTATGAATCTATACATACATATGTGATATTTACATGAACAGCAGCGTGGTTTCAGCCATGCCCATGTCTAAAAAATTTCAGCGCTGCTCAATGCCCAGCATAATTTAGTAGCGAACAGCAAAAGCACAAAGAAATAATCTTAAATTGTTCTGAAGTACTCGAATATTTTACAATACTCAAGCTATTTATTTGAATTTACTGCTATAGACCCACTCTTTATTGTTTGCATTATTGAGTGAGTCTACGCAGAAGCTGCAATAGATAACTACTAGAATAAGAAAGTTTGTTAAAGAATTGCATGTGCTCGGTTGCATTTCCTTTTTTTTATACCCTGAACAGGGTATATTAAGTTTGTCACGAAGTTTGTAATACCCAGAAGGAAGGGTCGAAGAACCTAAGTATATATTAGGTTGTCAAACAAGTCTTGCGGTATTTTCGCTAGTTGGCGCTAAGAGCACGTAGTTCTAAATTTATTCGTCGCATCGGGTCATGCTATACCTTTTTGGAAAGCTCATTTCACGCGCTAAAACATGTTTAATTGATTTTCGTTTCTTTTAAGTCGTACGTGAGTTATAGCGTCGCAAACATGGAGCAAAATAAAGAGAAAATACGGCATATTTTACAGTACTGCTACGATAAAGGCCAAATGCATCTCAAGCCGCCAATAAAATTTGTGCAGTTTATGGACCCGATACAGTTTCCATTTCCACCGCACAACGATGGTTTCAACGTTTTCGTTCTGGTGTAGAGGTGGTCGAAGATGCGCCACACTCCGGAAGCCCTGTCGTTGAAAATTGCGATAAAATCGCTGAATTGGTCGAAAGAGACCGGCATAGTAGCAGCCGTAGCATCGGTCAAGAGCTGGGGATGAGTTTAATTTTTTTTTTTTTGTGAATAATTGAAAATTCAATAAAAATACCGCAATACTTTTTTGACAAACCAATATATTTACGGTGCTTACATCTCAACATCATTTCTTCCCATTCAAGTAATGGTTTTGAGCGAAACCGATTAGCTAATTCAATTTCGGAAATTCATAGCAAGTGAGGAAGAGCTCAGTTGCAGAAGAGTGTGTGCAAATGAGACCATTGAACTGAGCATTTGATAGGAGGCGTATAGGTGTCGGACCATATGCGGCCGCACATAGGAAATCTTTAGGGTCACTGTGTCCCCGGCAGGTAACCAATTTAAAAATTCGGTAGATAACAGGTTGTTCATTGTGAAAAATATAAAATCGTGCAATGCTAAAATTCTTATTTTTGGAAAGTGTGGCACCAAAAGAAATTCACGAACCAATGTTAAAAGTTTATAATGATTGTTCACCTACAATTGGAACAGTAGATAAACGGGTTGATGAATGTAATGTTGTTGAAGGAGCGTAAAAAGCGTATCAACACCAGAAATCATAGCCAAAATACAGGATATAGTTTTGGAAGTTCGTCGAATGACTAAGAGAGATTTAGTAGAGGCTTACACTTCTCATTAGGCAGTATGAGCTATATATTAGGTGAAATTTTTGGTCTTATTAAGCTGCCGCATTCGCTAAAGTACATTCGAATGCGGTTTTCTCAGCAACATTTGGAGCGTTTTAAAAAGGTTAAAGTGGATTTTGTGTATTGAGTCATCACCATATCTGAGACTTGGTTCTATCACCATAATCTGGAATCAAAACATGAGGCTAAAGAGCGGTGTGAACCTGGTTGTTTGGCTACGAAACGAGTTCGTGTCCGGAAATCGGCTAAGAATGTTATGGCATCAGGTTTTTTTCGAACTTCCAGTTGATTTCATATTACTCGGAATCGACGAAAACTGGCAACATAACCTAACGGGTCGAATACTACCTTTTATGGAGAGCATTGTTTCACATACGTTAACGCGGTGCTATTTTTTGAAAACAGTGAGTGATTTTGGAACCAATCATTTTTTAATCTTAAGCACCATTTTTTTTATTTTATTGATGTGTTGACGGCGAGAGAACGTGTTATTTTATAACGGTGAATAAAATAGGGTGAAAACTCACCCTAGAACCCACATAAATAACTTACAGGCTATGTGCACCTGAAAGTGGCTTTAAGCCTTCAAAGTTGCAAGAGTATGCATTATTCGGTTATACCCGAACTTAGCTTTTCTTTGCTTGTTTTTGTATAATTGTACATGTGTTCGCGTGTCATTGACTTTTTGTCACTATTATAACTCAAACAAACGACTCCTTTCCAATGAATGCACAATAGAGATAAGAGAAAACGAATTGTTTGGATATTTCCACCTCTCCCGCTTCCACACAACTTTAACAACTTGCGTCTGACAATATTTTTAGTTTTACCGCATGAATTTCACAATATTGGACAAAAACAAGTAGCTCAGTAAATTTTTTGCGTTCTACTCTAGGTTTCAAGACACAAGAGCAGGTCGTCCCCAGCGCCCGCTAAACGCACGTATGGAGATAAAACTAAAGGTGAGCCCTTTGGCTGGCTAATCGGTTTTGTGGTTGCAAGCGATTCCGCCATGCTCGTTCACAATGTCACTCTTCCAAACGAAAGGTTAAAGGGAAAGTGAACGTTACATGAGTAGAAGTTTTCGCCACTATGTAGTAGCCACTCAAGGTTTAAACCAAATGTAAAAACTATTACTTTCGAAACTTCACAAGTATGCAATGCTGCGTCAAAGCAAATAAGAATTAACAAATTAACATAAATTAATTGAACTCATAAATTTATAAGTAGAAAGTTATTAAAAGAAAAGAAGAAAAAAGCACTTCAAAGCTTATTAATCAACTCAGCAAGTTTTTCATGAGACAGCTTATAAGAAACATTGCTTTATTAAGAAAGGAGTACTACGTAGATGGGAGGGGCTCTTAACTCTGTGAGAATTGCATACGCAATATTGCATCCACAATATTTGAATCGCTTGGCCTCGCGTTTAATTAATTTGAAAACGTGGTTTCACTGAGCGAAACCCCAACAAAATCTATGTTAAACGATAGCTGAATGGAACGTTACGGTTGGGTATGCGCAAAACAAGCTGTTTAAACTTTTTCCATTTAATTGCAAAACTTTTCATGGTATTCTCATTTCATTGTCGTATTTGAAATATCAATTATTTCTGTCTGAAGTGAAACGCGCACAAATTCATAACTGAATTAATTGCAAACAGCTTCAATGAATAGTATTTACATACACATTTATGTATCTACATTTTGTATGTATCAGCAGCAAGTTATCAGAGCGACAACATGGCTTCAGACCAGGCAAGTCCACTATCGGAGCTAGAAAGTCGCTTCAAAACACCCCTCTAAGTACTTGATGAAAATTATACGAATCTGTCTTAAAAACAAGAGACTACTGTACGATACGAGTGAAGGCCCAAAAAGTAAGGAAATAACCTCTGGAGCAGCGCAGAGATCAATACTTGGACCAGATCTGTGGAATGCCAGCTCCGATGGAATTTTAAGCGTTGAAATGCCTGACGATTGCTATCTCGTTGGCTATGCAGACGACATCGCCGCCGTCATAACCGCGCGTAATACCGAAATGGCCAGGCGTCGACTGACACAAGTTATGATACGAACACAGACATGGTTGGACTCACACGGACTCAGCTTAGCTGCTGAAAAAACAGAAGTGATCCTGCTCACTAGGAAACATATCCCGCTGGAGGTAGACATGCAAGTTCATTCAGAGACTATCCAAACGACGAARACCMTRAAATACCTAGGAATAAGAATGGACAACAAATTGACGTACTGGGCTCAAATCCAACATGCTGCAAAGAAGTCAGCCAATATAACCATGGCGCTATCAAGACNATAAGAATGGACAACAAATTGACGTACTGGGCTCAAATCCAACATGCTGCAAAGAAGTCAGCCAATATAACCATGGCGCTATCAAGACTTATGGCAAACACCGGAGGCCCACTTGCAAGTAGAAGGAAACTGCTCATGGACACAACACAGTCAGTACTACTATACGGTAGCGAAATATGGGCCGATACATTAAATATAGAACATAGACGAAAAGTGCTCGCCAAAATACAGTACAGCAGCCCTGAGAGTCGCCTCGGCGTACCGCACTGTATCCGAACCCGCAGTGCTAGTGATTAGCGGGGTCATCCCAATAGACCTCCTCGCAAAGGAGAGAAGACAACTATGGCTATGGAAGATAGACGGAATAGAAATACACATGGCCACAAGCAACAGGCGAGGAAGCAAACTTTTGAACTCTGGCAAGATCGGTGGACAATGGAGAGCCAAGGAAGATGGACCGCCGAACTGATTAAAGAAATAGAGAAGTAGCACAGTAGAAAACACGGCGAGGTAAATTACTACATAACACAGATGCTGTCCGGTCAGCGGTATTTCCGAAAATACCTATACAACATAGGAAAGCAGAAAGCCCAGCATGTATTTACAGAGACGAACCACTAGACGATGCAAACCATACCTTTTTCAAGTGTCACCGATGGAAAGAAGCCCAAAGAACTGTAGAAAACAAGCTCGGAGAACTAAGAGCGGAAAATCTTTTAGAAAAAATGATATCTAGCAGCGAAAACTGGGAAATAATTTCCTCGTACGTGGAACATGTTTTGCGCACTAAAAAAAAGAGACGAGGACTCCAACTAGAAGACGAGCCAAATAGTTTGATGCTGGCTACAAAATCGTAGGCATCTGTAGAAATTGACCTGTAATGGGTCCATCTTGGAAACCTTGCCCTAAAGTAATGCGAAAGCGGTCCCGGGGTAGGGAAAAATTCCATGATAGAAGGGGGGAGTGTTTTAGTGGGTACACCACTCACGTAGGATGACGATCCTTATATGGTGCGAAGGCATTTTAAACCCTACTTACGGCCTAAAAAAAAAACAAAAAAAAAACTACCTCTTTTGATGATGAAGGCTTTAAAATAAAGATTTTCGGCTAGCTACAGCTCGCTAACAAGTAGATTAAAATTCGATTCACAATGAAAACTATTAACTGGAATGTGTTCCTCGAAACTTAAACTTTACGCTTTTTCTCAGAGGAAAAATACATTTCTTTGACAAATTTTAGTACTTAATTACAAGATCAACACCAGTAGTCAATAAAAATAATTTTTATCAGAATGTAAATTTGAAAAAGTATTTCCGTTTTCCCTGCTGAATTAAGATTTCTTGTTTTTGAACACAATGCCAATGGGCTCGGATCGACCGAAAAGTCGGTTTATTGATTGTTATTGGCCGTACTGAACGTGATTTATCGTGAAAACGTTCTCGACCCTCTTTGAATAATTTTTGCCAATCAAAAACACTTTCTAGCTACAAGAAATTATCAGCGCAGGCCTTATCCAACATTTTGAACATTTCGACACCTGAAATTTGATTCCGTCCACCAAATTTAATGGAACTTCTTTGTTGAATAATCATCGTAAAATCGCCGAGTACATTTTATGTACTTCAGAAAGACAAGCGTTGTACTAAACACTAATGATTATTTTGATGTGACTTATTAAAAAGTCTTACTATTTTGCGGTACGCAGTTGTATATGAATTTTATTATTACTTAAGCAAACACAGTAGTTGAGAATATAAAGCATAACATTTCTATTTTGTATAAAACCGCTTTAAGTTTCGTCAATATCTCGAAGTATTACGAAATATGATTCACTCGCTTTGAATATCTGAAATATAAAACGAAATTACCGACATTTAAGTAGTTTTATGGAAGCGATATTTAAATCTTTCACTCATGTTTTTGCTTATCTTTTCTAGCTAATAACCAAACTATTTTGCAAATGTGTTTTAATTTCATGTAATCTATAATCAGAAAGAGCTGTCGAGGATCTCGGCATATTTGAGGACAATAAATGTCTTCGAGCAAGTCTAGTTTCTGTAGTTGATGCTGCAGGAAAGGTTGAATGAGATGTTATTGGAGTTGTAAAAGTGTCAATTTCAGCCTAATACTTGTATTATCATTTAAATATTAATATATAGTAAACTAAGTGATCTTCTTTCGCTGGGATAAACGGTTTTACAACCAATTTTCCATGAAATCCGACTATAGACTTATAACAGTCGTTATATCTGAATTGTCAAAGCCTCTTTACGAACGAATTTTGACCGATTTGAGTTGCAGTTATATATTATAGTGATCCGATCTGAACAATTTCTGCTTAGATTACTCCGTTGTCTTTAATAATAATCCATGCTAAATTTCTTGAAGATATCTCATCAGCCTTCCGTAGAAGCATTTGATTCCGATCGTTTAGTTTCTATGATAGTTAAATGTAATAGTGAACCAATATCTGCAGTACCAACAAATGAACAGCTTCTTGAGAAAAGGACGTGTGTATAATTTCAGATGGATATTTAAAAAATTAAATATCTAGTTAAGGGGTCAGTAGGGCAATCTGCGGTATCATTATTTTTGGGCCTTTTTCGAAACCTTCCAATGGTAAAGTGGGTTTCTACATTAATTCTAAGGGTATAGGGGAACAGAAAATGAAGAAAAAAAAAATTTTTTATTTTGAAAAAAATTATCCTACTGACTCCTTAACATATATACAGACAAACGTACTGGCAAAATAGGCACAGCTCGTTATGCTGATGACTTATTTACACAATTTATAGAGTCTCCGACGGTTTATAACATAATTTATAAAAGTCTGACCATATGAAGACTATCATAGAGTAAACAAGGTAAAATAATTTGAATAATGAAAGTGCGAAGTGCATTTCAGTTACTTACACCCATCAATGTAGCCAAGGACATTACTGTGAACCAGGATATTTGGAAACAGAATTTTGTTTCGATCGCATAATGATCATTTTCAATGTCTTCTTGAAGACATCTGTTTCGTGGTACCAATCACAGTTGTAACAAGCTAATGGAATCTCTTCCATCTGAAAGAATGTAGTCATGTTTTCGGATGGTATATAATGTGGATATTAGACCATTGCCTCGTTGACCAGGAACTGTCCGTTGACGTATAGCATGCAATCACATGTTGTAACGGAACATAAATACATTAACGTGCGAATAAATGTAATTTTATTTGATTCCT
>NW_017534407.1:104545-106156 GCF_001853355.1 Bactrocera latifrons
ACATTTAGGAATATTTAAATGAATAGATTCTATTCTCTGGATAAACTCACATTCTCCACCATCTTTTGCACTTCGTTTGAGCATTCAGGTTAATACCGATCATAAATGATACTCTCTTTAATTCTCTTATTCGCCAATGGTTGCGAATGCTTAGCTCCTTCATTTCACTTATGCTGTACATAGTTTGTAAGTTCTTTTTAATTAAGACGCACTTAGATTCAACACTTTGTAATAACTGTTCAAAGAAATTGTGTGTTCCGCTATTTATATATACATATTGGTAGTGGATAACGTTCAATAGATCTGTGGAACTTTTTTTAACCAGAGCAAAATAATCTCTTATGAATTCTACACCAATTTTGTTTTTAAATTCGTGATAGAAATTGCCAATATTTTATTAAAAACTCGTAAAGTTCAATGTCATATAATGGCAATATTGAGTAATGTTCGTCTACTTAGCAATGGATATATGTATTTGTCGAATTACATATCTCTCTGTAATTCGTAATCTTCGAAAGATAATCAGATCCATTTCGCCGGAATTTCTCTTTTAAAATATATGCTCTTTGCTAAGGTTAAGTCATAATTGGGTTCATATAAAAATTGTAAGAATCATCCTTTAACTTGTGTAGAGTTTATACAAATTGATCACATTCTAGTTTGTACGCCCTTAGTTACGCTTTGAATTATTCCAAGGTTTCAATTGGCAAAATTGGTATGCATAACAACTTTTTAATGCTTATGTACAAGTATATAATTTTGTAGCTAATTCTAGCTTTCCTATTTTGAAAGATTTTTTGCTATGTTAGACTAAAATGTAGAAATTATGACGGTTAATTACTTAATTATATGAGCTAGCTAGCTTGCTAGCTTTTTAGAATTCAGTTTACAAAATTTCATAACGATATGTTAACATACTATACAAAATATAATACCTTTAATGACGACCGTGTCTTATTTCAAAAATTTTGATCTTAAGCTTTTCTTTTAAACAAGTAAAAGAGAAAAATACCGCCGGAAACCTGAGGAATAACCATTTTTCGGGAGAAACTTTAATTTTAATGTCTCTAGCGGAAAAATAGCTAAAAGAGGTCAACCAAAATGGTACATATTTGTTATTGGCATAAGTTGAAGTTTGATTAGAAATACGAAAATACTTTTTCGACTACCCAAAGGCATAAAGCCAGCTTGGTAACTCAATATTAGCTGTCGACAGTATAAAATCAACCCGAAGAACGGATTACTGCTTAGGTCCAAGCTGTTTTTTTTTTTTTACTGAGAGGTTTTATTTTCCATTGCGCCAATTTCCGCGTATGAGTACGGGACCTTACGTGAATATCATCGGCCAATCTTCGCAAAAAATTTGTATTTATAGTGTTTTTTTTTTCTTTGAGAGTTTTAAGAACAATTAGTTTTGAATTTATCGGGTGATTTTTTAAGAGCTTGATAACTTTTTTAAAAAAAAAAACGCATAAAATTTGCAAAATCTCATCGGTTATTTATTTGAAACGTTAGATTGGTTCATGACATTTACTTTTTGAAGATAATTTCATTTAAATGTTGACCGCGGCTGCGTCTTAGGTGGTCCATTCGGAAAGTCCAATTTTGGGC
>NW_017534407.1:107031-125090 GCF_001853355.1 Bactrocera latifrons
ATACTGAGCATCTTTCTCTTTGACACCATGTCTGATATCCCACGTGATCTGTCAAATACTAATGCATGAAAATCCTAACCTCAAAAAAATCACCCGATATAAAGAAAAAGCTCAAAGCAATGAATGCAGTTCTTAGATCGGGTATTTCCTGTCATTATTTTAGATAATGTTCATAACGGGGTAGTAGTATTACAGTTTCATACATACTTGTTTTGAATTTATTTTGCAGATATAAAAAATTATTACCGTTACTATGTGTTAAAATATTAAAGAAAATCAATTTGTCTATAAGTATAGAATCATTAACTGTGGCATGCTTAAAATTGCTGATTTTCTTTCTAAAAAAAGAAAACAAATATATTTGTTAATTTTCGTAGAAGAGTTCTCAACATTGCACCGCATTATCTATCCTCCTTGTGTAATTCAGAAATCAACTAGTCCCATATTTTGAAAAATTGTTGTTCTGCTATTTTTTAGCTAAGGACGTTTTTGTCAGAATATTTTCAACTTACCCTAATTGAAGATAAGTCAAATTTCAAAATCTATAAAAAAAGATTTCCAAATTTTAGAATTCAGGAAAGAACTGTTATGGCTTAATGGGTTTAATTTTAATATGCATATGAATTTTATTGCTATTTTAGTTTTTTATGCAAAACTTTAATTGCAAAGTTCGCTGTCTTCTTCACATATCCTCTGCAAAAAATACAATAGAAAATGTTTTTAATTCACTTCATCGACATTCTTTACAATGGGTTTACCTACTAAAATGATATTCGTTTGAGCTCATCTTATAAGCAGTCTACTTTTGCACAAATATGCAAATTATAACTGTTACGTGATTACCTGTCATTTGTGAAAGGCAAAGCCGTTTGTTATAAGAATATTGTCACAACATGTTGCGTATAATAATTTCTATCAACTCATGGGGGTTGGTATTGCAAATGAGTGGAACGCGCACAAAATATCGATAATTGAAAAGCTTTTAAATAGCATAACTTAGCCGAAAATTAAGATTTTAATTCAGTGCTGTGAATAGCAGTAGGTAAAATTTTTATAAATTTGTAAATTTCCTGATCTCTAAATTAGTTTAATACACACAAATTATGTCATCTACATTTGCTCACGATATAACTTGTCGACCCTCTTCCAATAGTGTGATTATATGTCAGCCCGGCTACTCTCATATAACGTTTTTGTTTAAAATTACTAAATGTGCGATAACTCAATCAATAATCCATCATACAATTCGAACTAATCGAGCATTCATACAAATGGTTTATACATTCAGGGTTGCTCATACGGCATGGTGTACGGCACATTTGATATACATATAACTTTAACTGTGTGTTGGCAACCCTTGCCCATATATTGTATATTATATATAAATATGTTAATATTAAATTTCTATGCTAATTTTGCAGTTTCATGTTTCTCTGTATGTAGTCGCGAACTTCATTATATATTATATATATACATTATTCCAACTATAAAGCTTATGCTTACTTGTTTATGCAATTTGTATTTTCCATATCTCCTTCTTCGCATAAGCATAAGCAGGTAGACATTTATCAAAAAAAGATGTAAATTCAAAATAAAAGTAAACAAAAAAATTAAAAACCTATGAGATAGGATCTGAACGCTTACCCTTTGAATACCTCATTTTTGCCAAACTATGGCAAAATCATCTCGGATGTCAAACCTTTAGACATATGGGTGAAATATTGGAAATAGAAGCAAACCCCTCAGCAAATTTGTGATAGGCTCAAGGCGTTTCTGTCGATATCTGATATCCAACATAATGTATTTTGAAGAGCATAATTTTATTTGTGCAAATGAAACCATGAAATATGTTTAATATAATTGACACTTCATATCTTTTTTATGCGAAATTTTCGAGTCACTCCTATCAAAGTTGCTGAAGATGTCGGCATAATGGTTGTTTCAAAATTTTAGGCATCATGATGTGGTAACGAATTTCATTCCAAAATTGCTGAATTTTGGACAAAAACAAAAAAATAGTTCAGCAAAGCTAAGGGATTGTCGAACGACGTCAACGGCGGTTTGTTTAAAAGGGTCCCAACTGTAAACGAATAATGGGTCAATAGTTATGCAATCGAAACCAAATCTACTAAATTAAAGAGGAACTACTATGCACGAGACAAAATACAAATTGAAGAAAAAAGAAATATTAAAAAAAAAGATTAAAAAAAACGAAGAATTATTTTATTTTTTGAACAGACTCGTATATTTACAATTACGCAAATGATGATGATACATTCTTCTTCATGTCGATGGCGTCTTGATGTGTAATTTCGAGTCACGTCACGTCTTTCACGATGCGATAAAATTCTATTGCTTTTGGCGCAACCAAAGCTGTAGAACACTAATAAATAATTTTTTTTTTTTTTTCAGTTTTCACCCATGACACCGTTTTTCTTAGCGAGCCGAATTTATTGTTTACTATATACGGTTCCTGTATGTTCACTTACACTTCTTGTTGTCAGTTTGTGTGATACGAGTATTAAAAAAGTATATACTAGAGATGTGAGTCATCCTTCGTAGGTCTAAATTTCGGAAAGTTCACTTCAACAAAAATTTATATCAAATTGATTTATTTGTAAAATATCTCAAAACAGCAATGTAAAATTTAAATTATTTAGCATTAATAATTTACTCTGACAAAAATATTCGCCTTGGTATTTTGCTTACGTCGCTCCTGTAATAATTTTGTTAGCTCCCATAGCTTTTTAAGAACAAGAAATTTGTTAAACCACTAACCAATAATTTCTAAAGAGACATAATAAACATTATTCCACAGATTAAGCCCATTACCTGTTTGCTGAAATTTCGCCACTCGATCATACTAATTTATTTCGTGGAAAGTACCCCATGTTCGCTTTTTGTCACAGCCACGTTGGTTTACCTCATGATGCGCGATATGCAAATTTATATACAATTTTTCCGAAGTGTAAACTCTGTTAACTATATACATATCTAATACTAACACAGTAAATATTGCAGAGCCAACTGATTGTATAAAGGTTACCGGTCTCTTACTAGAGATAAAGAGATGTCCAACTCCTCTCTCACTGGAAGTGAGAGAACAATTGCTAAACGTCAAAACCTCCTGAACTTTGACAGTTGACTGAGTTCTGGAGGGTTTCACATTAAGCAATTGGAAGCGAGCGATAGCCAGATTGAAATCCTATGAAAAAATATGCAAACGGAGGGATTTTTTGCATCATTCAAAAAAACTTTAAAAAAATATTAAACAATGAAAATTAAGATATTTGATGAAACGTTTTGTAATTTGAAGCATCATTGTTATTTTCAATAGAAAATGATTAAAAGAATTTAGTGATTTAGAGCTAACAAGCTTAAATCCTTTTATTGGTTATTAAAAGGTCAAACGTTAGTTGTTCTAATATACTTTAAAAAGATTTAAATAATTTACCCATATAATAAATAACCACTATATAGTAATTTTTATTCGTACTAAATGTTGGGTATTTTATTTAAATTCCCAAAAATTATTATTTTGTTCAATCTGGCCATAATGGAAAATGTTATAAAAAACGCTTATTTTGAAGCGGTCTCACACTGGAACAGGCATCCCTTTATCCCAGTTTTACTTAACCATCCTGGCGGTTGGCTTCATTCAAAGCGATGCGGGGAATCATTCATCATGTCATCACAATTATGCCGCTGACATGCCGGTTCTAATACCGAATGTCTTGTTGATCAACTTTGATGGGTGACGCTTTGTTGCGGTTTGTTTGTAATTTCAACTTTGTCAGAAGCAAATAGCTAATGGTTCGGTAAACCTTACCACGTAGGTTGCCTGTTATATTGCGGGATTTGGAAACCTTAGTTTTGTAATTTGGTAACAAACAACATTCTCGTAAAGTTTTTTTTTTTTTTTTTGTGATGTTACAAACACTCACATTGTTTTTACATACGAGTGATATTTGTGCTTTTTACAGTGACTTAAAATATGCATCTTAGCTAAAAAATGCATTTAAGGCAAACATTTTCGCGCGATTATTTTTTCAGCAACTTTCGTCGTGGATTAACTCAGCAACAGTGCATCGATGAACTTAATTCAGTTTTTGGCGATGAAAGTCCATAAAGACAAGTATTTATCGATGTTATGGTGAATTCCATCTAACTAGAATACTCCAAGACGAGTTCCGTGAGAATCAGTTGTTCTTCCGGAAACAATTAATGTTGTCCACTATTCCAAGATAGTTATGTGACCGTGAGATTGCGACAACTGTAGGCATTAGTGGGACCAGCACTTATTTATTATTGCCAGAATATTTGAATGCAAAAAACATTGTTCATGCTGGGTCCCGAATAATTTATCCGTGGTTAAAAAAAGGCTAATGTCAATTGGTCGAGAGAAATGTTAACAAAATACGATAGCGGTACTTCGTCTATGATAACTTGACAGGTGAGTAATTGTGAGTGCTTCAAAATCCAACAAAAGTGCTTCAAAATACCGATAAGCTATTAAGTTTCTGCTTTTCTCGTTTACAAAATGGCTTATTCGACACTTAGAAATATTCAATCCTCGTTGAACCTCACAAATTGCGACAGCATACATCGTTCGGCTAGGTGTCACTACTTCTTCTTCTTTAATTACACTTCCCCACCTGGTCTTTCCAACGGAGTGGTTGCGGTTTTTTTCTCTGCCTCCCCGGCTGGTACTGCGTCGAATACTTTCAGAGCTGTAGCGTTTTCGTCCATCCGGACAACATGACCTAGCCAGCGTAGCCGCTGTCTTTTAATTCGCTGAACTATGTTAATGTCGTCGTATATCTCGTACAGCTCATCGCTCAATCGAATGTGATATTCGCCGTGACCAACGCGCAAAGGACTAAAAATCTTCCGCAGAAACTTTCTCTCGAAAATTCGCAACGTCGACTCATCAGATGTTGTCATCATCCATGCCACTGCACCATATAGCAGTACGGGAATAATGAGTGACTTGTAGATTTTGGTCTTTGTACGCCGAGAGAGGGCTTAAATTCTCATTCCAAAGTAGCACCTGTTGGCAAGAGTTACTCGGCATTGGATTTGCTTCTCTTCCTTATCCAGTCTACAGAAAGCAAAACAACGGTACGGTTGTTGAAGCCAATTTTAGAAATATCATAGGGATATGCCAGCAACCGTACGCTCTTATAAAAGATAATACCTTCTTTATTTGGATCTGCAGCTCGAATTATTCTCTCCAGGATTGCACTGAAGAAGTCACACTTCACTTATATGAAGCCTTGTTTGGTATCGAAAGGCTTGGAGAGGTCCTTCCCGATACAGACGTTGCTCAAAGTAAGCTTACACAGTAAGCTTTGACAACCATATTTTCTTTGTCTGTCTTTATAGCAAATCTTCTAAGTAATAAAACTAATAATCACATTTTTTAAGTAATTTTTGGGTAATTTTTCCTAAAATAATTCAATAAGAATTTTGAAAGGAGCTCATATCTGAATTTCTTTTAATATTCAAAACCCGTCAGGTAAAAAGCTCCATCAAATAAATTGAAAGGAAGTTAAATATTGCCTCCTTTATTATGCAAATTGTCTCTAACTGTACTGAGTTCCGTGCAACTGTCACTCGCGCATCCGGAATCCGCTTTCTTGAATTCTCTTTTCCTTATTATTTGCTGAGCTTTTATTTAATTTTGAGTTTTTGTTCTAGTTCTTTCTTCTCACACTGACTTCCGTTTTATGCACCCTCTATTATATAATCTTTGTACGCCGCATGAATTTCACACCTGCTCTTATACCCTCAGCCATTTAGTCTCGATTAGTGTAGATACGCATGTGCACTTTCCTGCCGGATATATAAGTTAGTTGTGTCGTACAATGTTACAAATATTGCTGTCGGTAATTTGACGGAACTGCGGGGACCTGTTGTGATTCATTTAAGCTAATTCATTTTTATTGCCGAATCTTAAAATAGCACAGTTAAATATTTGGTATATGGAGGTTCGAGAAATCTCTTTGTTGTTATACTGTTTTACAGTTGATCTTATCTATGGGAGCGTCTTTAATTTAAATACAAAATCTACTCCCCGACTTTTATCTCCGTTATTATCAACACATTTACCAAAGCAACGTTCTTACGTCAGCTACATATGTGTAATGTGGGTGTCCTAGATAGGCATCTCTCAAAAATAGAAAATTTCAACAATTGTATTCCTTCTACGAATTTTGACAATTAAGTAATGAGACTGATTTTAATGCCGCGCTTGTGGTAAACCTCTGACCTTGAAATTCCTCCCCACTCCATTGATATATGTATGTAGCATCGCTCTAGCTTGTTTATTTTTACTATTCTGCTGCATACATGAGGTATAATTTAAACAAACGTTGCGAAAAATCACGATTAAATTGAAATATTTTGCTGTTTTGTCTTTTCGACCAAATGCGCTATTACTTTTGTCATTAACTAGTATGCAAAGAATCACCGGAAAAAGTTTGTGCAAAACCAACACTTTTCGGATAGAACTATAATATTGAAATCAAAGCAAAGCATAACAAACTTCCACCTTTAACCAGTACCTGACCTACAATAAATACGCAATGTAAATATAGACTTCACACAGCAGCAGGTGTGCAAAGCACAAATTTCCCACATACGAAATTATCAACCTATCTCTGTAAAGTGTTTTTTATGCTAACTTGTTTGTTTTAAAATATTTACCAACAATCGTATATGCAACATGTTGCATAAATGTGTGAATACTCGTCTACTTCAGTAGTATTTGCACAGATACCTAGTTAGATAGCAATGCAAACGTGGTATATAGATACCTCTAACATTCATATTCTTGTTAATTTGATGAAAGATATTTCTCAAAGGAATTTTATGACTGCTCGAATCTTTGTCATGACCTGTTTAATATTTTAATATGTGTCCGTGGAACTACATATCAAAAAAATCAAAATTATATATCACGAAAAAAATGTCTTACATATTTGTAATATGTAATTTAAATTCCTTTATCTCATACTGACATAAAACTGATTAAAAATATATAAAAGTACGAAGTGTGAATATATCAACCAATTTGGTATTATCTTTATATTATCATGGCATTCCTGTATTTCCCACTTCCCACATAACATAATTTTAAATGCATATACGCTTCATAGTACTTAGTTTACTCATTCGAACAATATTCAATATTTTGAGCGTGTCGAAATTCCAGCGCCATCTTTGCGTATGCGTAAAATGTTCAGTGTTCAACGACCATCTGGGTACTAACTATATATCGACATATCTGTTTCTTCGTTGACATAAATGTCAGTGACATCTGTGCCAAATATAATATCACATCAAAATAGTCATTAGTGCTCAAAATTCGCATGTCTTTCTGAAGAACATAAAGGGTATTTGGTGAATTTTACGATGAGTGAAATTATGCAATAATGAAGTTTCATTAAATTTTGTGTGCAGAAGGATCAGTGAAAATTATTTTATAAGATCATTTTAGCCTAAGAAAAGAGAAAGGGCGCGCTAACGTGTGTCGAACAATGCGCTGCGACAACCAGGATGTCCTAAAACGAGGCGCATCATTCAGTATTACTGGCAGTCAGTCTTGGAACTATGCTTACAACCCGGAAACAGATGATCTATCGGCCAATTACCGTGGAAACGGGGTACCGAAGCTGCAAAAACACGTCAAAGCAGGTCAAAAATCAATATTTATTGACAGCTTTATTCAATTATTGAGATGTGGTGCACTCCGAATTCCGTCCGACCGTCCAAACTGTCAACAAGAAATAAAGTTTGAGTGTTATACATCGTTTTCGCGAAGCAATTTGCAAAAAGAGGCCGGAATTATGAGTTGACAACTCTTGATTTTTGCACCACAATAATGCACAGTCGCAAATCGTATACATTCATCGTGAGTTTTCTACCAAATTTTCAACCAATATTGTGTCGTAGCCACTGTATTCGCCTGATTTAGCTTTGTGTGACTTCTGGCTATTCAGCAAACTCAAATGACAGCTCCGGGGAATCTGAGTCAATTGAAGACATTAAACGTGAATCTCTACGCGCATTGAAGGCTATTCCGGAAATTGACTGTGACAACTGTTTCGAGGATTGGAAGAAGTATATTGAGACAAAGGGGAATAACTTTAAGGGAAACGAATAAATTAAAATTGTAAAATTATGAACAAAGTCTTACTATTTTTTGCTCATAGTAGTATAATTTAGAAAAAAACTTTAAACAGATTTATACAGCATTTTAAAGCAGTTTCTTTTTTGATTATTTTCAATTTTAAGCACTCCTCGTGTAATTTGAAATCAATGAGGGGTAAAGTTTGCTCAGCCACAATTGCTTTTACGACAAGCAACAGCATTCTCAGAATTCCATTGGCGACTTTTTACGCGCGCCAGCATATGTGAGCTTAAAGTGAATTTCATGCGGAAATGTCATATTTGGGTTTAACTGCTTTTACCGTCCTGCTAAAATGATTGGATATAGTATGTGTACACTAGGGTGCTCGTTATTTCGCCAGTTCATCTTTGACTGACTCATCGTGAAGTTTCAGTTTTGCAGTACACCATGTTGTATGAGCAACTCAAAATTGTAAGGCACATGTACATATTACATAAAAAATCTTTTTTTGTTTATTTTATAATAATAACTTTTATAATTCTATTTTCGTAAATAAGCTTATTACATTTTTTAGTTGAAGAGAATAAATCCCTAAACCCAAATTCTAATCCCTCACTGCCTAACAATTCAGAGAAGTTTGCTATTTAATTTTATGTTTTAGTTCAAGTCACCATTAGCATACAAGCGACCGTTGGCATAATCTCCAATCTAACCACATATACATGCAAACCCACTCACTTATGCACTTCCCCCAATACAAGCACTTCGGCAGTTATATAGGCGCGGCAATTTCATTATGGGAAACACCCGTCCAGCTTATCGGATTGAGGTTATATTCCATTATTGCGCATGTGATATCTCCACGTAGCCCTCACTTGACGCACATACACGTACACAAAATACCTTGGTCAAGTAAATAAAGGGTAGCGCATAATTAATTCAATACTTAAATTTGCAGGTTGTAGCGCTCTCCACAAAACAACGACTCTATAAAACATTATTGCCTTAACTACGGTTTCATAGATCAAGTGCACCACATTTGGTAATAGACTCCACATCTTTCCAATTGCTCTTCTACAATAGTATAAGGCAATTGATACCCTCCTCACTTTTTGCTTGATGTTTGGTTTCTATGAGAGCATCTTATCAAGAATAAGCCCCAAGTACTTTACCATGTTAAACGGTTGAAGAATGGAGCCTCCTATGTAAACACGTGGTAGCCTCATTCCTCAAGTTCCTTCAAACAGTCGTTCACCACTACGTTTTAAATTTAAAAAAAAGAGCTTTTCCTCGCTGTATCTTTATTTTTAGGATAAACACTGAAACCTCAAAGGTTGTTTGCAAGAACATAATCAACTTTGAAATAAGAGACACCCTTACTTACATGTGTATGTGCGTCTGGATTTCATCAGCTTCAGCGAATTGAGTTGAATCGGAGCTGGTAAAAGCATTGCTTTCGTTAAAAACTGTGTAAATCACGGGTCTCAAAGTGCCTTGCCTCCGAGAATTAACTGTATCAAATGGGCGTATCGCAGGGTATTACGCAGGAAAACTTTTCACATTGTTAAGATGATTCGGTGGAAACAGCAAAAATTTGTGAAAGTCGGCATATATTATTAGGCAACTGATATGATGTGTTTCTCTGAAGTGTGAAGGCTATTCAAGAGAAATACCGAAATTATATTTCAAAGTAAAATTTACCAATGGCTACCTGTCAATTTTCAACTGAAATTCAAGTGAAAAACACTCGTAAAAATGAAAGTACCTGTTTTACACTTAAATATATAGCGAATTGTATGAATACTTAGCAATTAGCTAACAATGTCATGTACATACATATTTACATATCGAAAAGCAAAACCCTTGTTTTAAACATCAGCCGGGCATACATGTTTATAATATTTGATCAGCAAATTTGCTTTTTCGCGAAAAAACTTAATAAGGGGTATTTCAATAAATTCAGGTTGAAAAAAACTGGCGAACAGTGAAATTTTGCACTCATAAAAAAATGAGAATACCAAAACTATCTGTTTTTACTGAATGAAGTTTGTTAGTAGACATTCAGATCAGGTCGAGTGGAGAGTTTCCAAAGAGATTGCTATACTGGTAGAAGAAATTAGTAGGAAGACCCCATTGGCATATTGTAAGACCAGAGAAAACTATTTATCTTTTAGGGATAAGTTTGTGAAAATCGTTAAGGGTATAAATATATCCTTACGTTTCTAAATGGTTTTAATCCATTTGCTGCTATAACCTACCAACAGAATAAATACAATAATAAATAAATAAAGTGTAAATCTCCACGCGACAATTCTATATTTGAATGTGTATGCATACATGTACATATGTATGTTCGGTTGAAAGATTTTGGCAAAGCTATACGTTCGTCACGCCAATTGAGGATTATTTATTTATACAATTTACTTCATATTAATTGTCAATCTCGTACAAGTTTAGCAAAAGACTGCAGTGCGTATACGCAACAATGTCATTTGCATGCCATATGGACATTACAGTACCCCGGCAACACATTAGAAACATGGTAAATAAATAAATAAATAGAAAAATTTACGAATAACGAATCGGGGAAGTGTACTAGACTGTGTACTACATATTACTCAGTGTCAAATATAAAATAAATATACCGTTGCAATAAGCGGAACCTAAATACGAAATCATATTGAAATGCTTACTTCACTTGGAATTAGTATTTGTGATTTCTGGCTCATCAGAAGTAAATTGTATAGCGTAATGGAAGAAATCGAATTTGTTCATAAGTGTTCAACTATTATATCACAGATTCCCGAGTTTTATTTGTTAGGTTAGTATTTTTTGAAGTTTTCTGAAGCTTTATAATACAAACAATGAAAAATATACTTTTTCGGAAATAGGTAAAAAAAAAATCGGACATTTCAAAGAAAACCCAAAGTGCTATTGCTGCACTTTTAAAATATAAAAGTACATCCTACAGAAAAATAATAAAAAAAAAATTGGAGTGAGTGAGCTACAGTTACTCATATCAGGAGACCTCTTTGGAGTTACCAATATTAACAAATAGTTTATTTAAAATTTAAAATTAATTTTACAAATGTGTGAAAACACAGAAACAGTCAAATAGGACACGCCGCTCGTTAGGTGTGTACTCAACCGACGCCACTCGACGACTCTCCTTCATGTCCAGATGCCACCCCTTGGCTATTGCTATTTCTTACACAGATTGCCAGATTGTTGACACTCGAGTATGCGAAAATTGTGCACACATTCAAATATTGCAGCGTTGGTCGCACAAGTATGCGGCAAAATGCTGCTCAAAATGGGAAAATGTCTGAGCGCGTTCGGCGTAAAGTAATGAGGTTTACTTTGGAATTGCACAGCAAACCAGCTACAGAAATTTAAAAGAAGCTAAATGATGTCCATGTAAAAATATCACAAAGAACAGCTGAACGCATCGTTTCAGAAAAAAACCTAAAAACCGCCGTACAGCAAAGAAATCCAAATTGACCAAGCGAATGAACAATCAACGAGTAGTAAGGGTCAAACTCTATCAGAACTACACAAAGTGGATTGAAACAAGGTAAACATGAAAAGTTATCAACGTCCCCCGAAAGTCCTCACTCAAAGTTCCCTGCTATTCCACATGATTTTCTCCTTAACAAAGATTAACTTTAGCCGTGTGACCGTTATGTGGGGAACTGCATTCAAAAATATCCCCCCAACGTAATGATTTAGAGCTGCATATCGGTAGAAGGTCCTGGATCAATTTATTTTGTTGAGGGAACGGTGCGTCGTGAGTAGTACACCAATGAACTTCAAGATGGGTTTAATCCCTATTTTGCAACACTTAATCGTCCAGCAGCCCAATACACTTATACGCACGCTGAGGTGCCTCGCCACACCTCCCGACGAACGACTGATGTCCTTCACAACTTGGATATCAATATGTTACCGTAGGCGGGCAATTCACCCGACCTAAGTCTCACCGAAAACTGTTGAACGTGCTTTAAATCAAAGTTATATTCCCGAAAACATCCCACAATAGCCCCACTCAACGTAAAGGATGTGTGCCTAAATGATCCAGATTTAAAAATAATGATGATATTTGTTTAAATAGTAAAACAACTAATAAAATACATATTTCTGAATCTTGATTTAACTGACTTGGTGAACCTAAAATTAATTATGTTCCCATTTTTTTGGAATTAACGTTATCATAAATGCTGCTTACATTAATGAGTCATTGTTAAATTTTAATTTGGCATTGATCTCCTTAGTACCAATATGACGACTGATGTAAATTTTTTTCATATTCATTTCTTTGACCTAGCTTCAAATTGAACGTCTGGATCAAAGCTAGGTCAAAGGTCGATGCAATAACGCACATTAGTACTGATTATAGAATGTTCACCCTTTCCGGGTAGTCGATCGAATTAGTATATTAAAGTTCTTTAAGACATGGGATCGACAGCGAACACCATTGCACTTGAGGCAGAGTGAATCACCTAGAGAAGCAGGGGCTCTTCCGCTGAAGAGAGAGAGAGAGAGGAGTATAATTTCTAACAAAAACAGGTTAGTTCATTCACAGAAGAATACGCCTTCAGAAAAGCGAAGAAGCAAGCTTTCAATGTTTAACCGTGCCGACAATAGGAGGTTTAGTACAAATGCCAGAGGGCAACCTGGAGACAAAGTCATCACGACAGCCTTGGTTTAGAAAAACTACCATTTTGAGTCCTTTAAGAACCTTATTCGGTAACTACGCTAACAACGGTCTTTGCGGAAAAAACTGTAGAGTCAGAACTATCGATCAGGCTAAAAAAATTCGGGGGGTAATTTTCAACCTAAAGTATTCTTTATCATTGACCTTGTACGATGGACGATTAACACTTTTAAAAAGAATAATGCACCAAAAAGTGACAGAAATTTTCCAGCTTTACTACAAATGATAGAAGAGCATCAGTTACACTAATTAAAAATTGTTAGTACAGGAGTATATCTGAAATAAGTTTAAAATTAAATTCGCTATCTATTTACCCCCAAGGAAGAGGAGAAATTATTCACTAGCTTTCACATCTTTCCTAAATAAAAAAGCTTGCTGAAAAAGTCTGTTCTAGAACAAAATTCACGACATCCAAATTAAGATTCGTTAAGAGCGACTAAATCTACGTGTAATGCTCTGTAGGGTCAGGTTACGCAAATCGAGAATGTTTTTGTGAAGGCAGAAGTAGTGATATGTAAACATAGAATGGGCGGTTCACTGCTTACCAAATGTTGCATGCCAGGTAATGTTTTTCCACTCCAAATTATTGCTGAAGCTCCGTTTGAGACTCCTTCCCAGAAAGGATGTTACCAGAAAGGATGGTACTGGTGAAAATCTGTATAGAAAACGGCAGAATGAATTGATGCAAAGATAAAGGGACCGCGTACAAATCTGATCTGTCGGTGTCAAGTATTTTACACATATACAATAACACATTGGCATCCTCAGCGCATCAGATAATCTCGAATATATATTTTTGGGGTTATGATATTTGGCATTGTAATACGAAAACTCAACAAAATCGGTTTCCATATACCCAAAATGAGGAATTCAAATCTCCGGTTACCTTTATATTGTACATATCGGTCAATACTATACAATACTGTTCTTATCTTTGGAAAATTTGTGAAATCGGTTCACGAATCCGCTCTTACATACTATATATAGTGATTTTCGTTATTCTAGCAGATTTTGTGCCAAATATGTCGGTCAGTGTGTGAGTTATCTTCATAAAACTGCATGGCAACGTGCATACTTAATTAATGTCGAAAATTAGTACAATCATGAATTATAAAAAAATTTTTCAAAAGTAAATTCTTTAGATCTATTTTGTAATACCTTGGATCTTATCGCTTTCTGAGTAAATTGCGCTTATGCATAAGAAACGTCCTAAATCATTCGGTCCAAACGGAGTTAAAATAAATACTAGAAATATTATATAGGTATATATTTATACGATATATATATAAATTTATAGCGAAACGTCCAGAGAAGACTTATGATTTTTGTTTAAAATAACAAGTTTTCTTGTCACAAAACATTGTGCCATTAAACTTCTACGCCAAAAAAGACTGTGCCGAAACTCTAAGGTAAAATGTGAATTTCTGCGAATAAAAAGGGCAACAGCTTGCAGACATTTGGATTTCTCATTCCAACTTTTTTCTGGTTATGGCTGCTTAACTGCGGCAACATAGCGAAGGGCATACGAGAAATAAGACGGAGCAGTAGGTCGACGTAATATTTTGTTATGCAAATTAACGTTCACGTAATTCTTGAGGCTTCACGCCTGGAAAGTGTAAATGCCATCGCTTTTATTTAATATTTATGCAGCAAAGCGACATGTTGAAAATGTATAATTTTTATTACGGTATTTGATAATATGTATTATGTTGAATAATTATGTTTTTCTTAAAGACTTGCATAATTCCCATAATTATACACATCTAACAATTAAACTGTCGTAAGAGAATTTCGAGCTTTCACAAGGCAGCAATTGTGCCCTCGGGGGTATAATTTTTAGAATACAAAACAAACTTTTTTACTTGGCACAAAAATTGAATTTACTTGACATTTCTCCTGTAACGGTCTACAATAGAAATAGTAGTACAATAAGTCCAAAGCTGTGAGCGCTAACGAAATTATTACAAAGGTGACCATGCGAAACTAACAATCGGAAATATGGATTGTGGAAAATTTATGTGGAGTTAAGAGATACAAAGTTTTTTCTGCGAATTTTCAGTTTATAGTATATAAAATTTGACGGCTCGCCTTCTGATACACAGCCTAAACAACAATAATAATAAATTATTGTTTTATATTTTTTTTTTTTTTTTGTAGGAGTTGCTTTGCGCAACAGAAAACTTTTCATGGAAGCATTTGTTTATGTTTTTCGTCTTCAGCTTCGTTATGATGTAAATATTATGCAAAAAATAAAATAAGGAAAAAATTTTCTTGTTTCGAAAACCAAACTGAGAACTGAACAATAAAATTTCACTTCAACACGGGCGTCAGCAGTTCAAATGCACTAAAGAAAGGTCACGCTGTTTGGTAACGAAACACAACACTTTGTCGTCGCTCAAAAGAACAAATAACGCAGAATTCAACGGACCATCTTCACTGCAGCCCTCAGTGATTTCCATTTTCATCGTGAATGAAAACATAAAAATGAAAAAGTCGAAATGTGTAAGGTAGAATCTGTGCATTAACCTATTATTACTAAAAAAAAACCTAATCTGTCGCTCTAGAAGCTGTGGAATAACGCTGCTGGCATCGATTGGTAATACTCTAAGGGACACTCTCTCACAGCCATAGCGAATGACCCCCTTTGCCTCGGTAAAAGAACCAAACAACTCCCTTTTCAGTAGAATCAGCACAAGCCGATTTGCTTCATGGGTTTCTCGAGCCCTCACCCTCTAGTTGTGAGTTGGAAGAAATGGATTGCAATTCAGATAGAAACCTCACTCGAGAGCCCTGTGTAAGATGCAAAGACCGCTCAAACCCTAGGTAGGCTCATGAATACCGTGATGCCAATTCATGGAGCTGATCCGTGGTTTCCCAGCAAGTTGGGACTCATTCGAGCTCACTGATCCATCATTCTCGCTGGTGCTAAGTACCCTTGTATCAGATCTCTAATCAGACCGCCTGTCATTGTAGTGAGTTATTTCTTTTTCTGCTATGCTAGCGATTCCACTTCGCAACTCCGCTCTGCCTACGTATTCAACCGGTATGCTTCGCGCCTGGCAGTGATCTACTCGGGACATTATCAAATTTAAAGGTTACGATCTACTAGAAATGTTTTGCCTATTATTGACTTTTTAACGAAAATGTCGGTAAGCGTAGGTGTTCCTTCGAATACGCTTTGTTGTTCTTCAGGCGGGTAATTGCTCTTCGCACTTCTTCATGGTCGGGCAATGAAGAATCTGCTCTATCGTCATCGACTGAGGAATCAGATTGGCCTTTTCCGGACGATATGCTTTCACTGCCCTTCAGCAGGCTGGAGAAGTGTTCCCTTCATAATTTAAGTATGCTCTGGGCATCGGCAACTAGATCACCTTTGGGGGTTCTACAAGAGTAGTAGTAACAGTAATTTACATAAGATAAATCTGCAAGTTCAAGTAATCTGCAATATGTCACACGAGTTGTTAAACTGCCTGTAAACATACTTTCATAGCAGAGATAATGTCACAATTTTTGAAGTATTTAGCTTAACTAGTTGTAGTTTGCAAGCGATTTCGCTGACAAGTGAGCGTATAACAAATATTTTAAACGTGTTGAAAATTGAAATCCAGCACTTGGCATCATGAAAGACATGTCATCAAATCCATACTATATTTAGTTGTTTAAATCCTGCATGCGCTTCGAAATTGTCATTTTAACTAAATGCAAATATAATATGTATCTGTGTATTTCCAGATACAAATCTGAAGATTGGATAATTCATAACTTGTTGTCAGTGTGTGCCAAAAGCGAACACTTTTTTTTGTCTTTGCCTGTAGACCCTCGCCGAAATTGTTATACCACATCTGTTTTTTTTTTTTTTATTTTTTGTTTCGTTTGCTTATAACATAAGCCTAGTTTGCAACGTATGCTTATCATCATTTGGCAAGCCCTAAATCTTCATTGCTTACTTTAAGACATTATTCGATTTAAAAGAGTCAACGCGGATAAAGTTTGTAACGCTCATAATATATTAACAGTGAGTTTTACTTAATATTTCATTGATAAGTGTTTTTTTGAATAGTTGATTCACGGAACTTTAGGAAGAACTTTGAAGATTTGGCACTCGTCCCAGAAAATTTTTGTAGGATGAAAACCATCGGAAAAGCAAATAATATTACGAAAACTGAGGGAAGAATATGTAAGGAACGGCTAAGTTTGGATGTAACCGAACATTTTATACTCTTACAACTTGCAAGAATCAAAGTCCTATAAAATATGAAAGATACTATCTACGCGGCTTTATATATTTTGCAAATCCTGCATACTATGAATATACCACATACTAATAAAATTTCATCACCAGTTATATGGAATAAATTCATGTTATATGCTTCTTACATGGAGGCTATATCAAGTTTTCGTCCAATTTTATCTATTACCTCCCTTTTTCATTGAGGAAAATCACGTGTTGGCCAATATATGCGGTATAAAGTCACCAGGAAGCTCAAAAATCTTTATATTAGGTAGATAAAGGCTAAGAAAAGTACTGACCTGATTCTACTCATTTTTATTACACAAAGATACTATTATCATGAGTATTTTCTTTCAATTTTAATTGAATATTCCAGACATTGACCGATTTTTCGGTCAAAAATCAGCTACAAATACAGGAATCCACTATTAACGATTTAGTAACTTGCCTAGTTTTTGACTTTCACCATGGTGTATCTGCGTATGTACAATTGTATGGGAAATTATAGTTACAGAAGTTCTTGAAAATGCACAATTTAGTGTTACCTTACATTAGAAGCTAACAAACTTTTGAAATTATAAAAACGCATTCGTTTGCAAATGCATAAGTGTAAGAGATTATATATGAGTTTGTGCATTATAAGCTAATCACTTCAGTTTTAATGTAATGTATTATTTCTAACCATACACGACACGCTTCGTTATATTTTAGCAAAATTCCATAAACCAAATGTTACTCATACGCCCTGTTGATTAAATTTAATCAGCAAGCATAGCACAGTAAGTATGTAGTTGTCGAGTTTGAAATAAAATACATTACTATCAATGATAATTAATTAGCTATATCATTTACTCCACTTATGGTTCTAACTAAATTCAGTATGTGCTTCTTCTTCTTGATTGGCGTAGACACCGCTTACGCGATTATAGCCGAGTTAACAACAGCGCGCCAGTCGTTTCTTCTTTTCGCTACGTGGCGCC
>NW_017534407.1:125590-131486 GCF_001853355.1 Bactrocera latifrons
ACTTCAAAGTTATGGCTGTCAACAGTGACGTGAGTGCCAAGTCGCGAGTGCGACGACTGTTTGTTTGATGACAGGAGATATTTCGTCTTGCCCTCGGCCTCGGACTAAATTCAATATGTGCTACATGAAATAAAAGAAATATGAATATTTTAACCCGAAATCAATTCATTTCATTATTTCAGATTATAAAGAAAATAATTTTGAGAAATAGAAATAAATTCAGTTTTAAGAATTATCGGTTAAATTATAATATAATAAAAGAAGATAAACAAATAAACAAACTTAATTCAGTTTTATTAGAACTTAGTTAAACAACCAATTCTTTTGAAGACATATTAAGTTTGTGCAAGCATCGAATTCAAATGGTTTTATCCGAGAAGATAATTGAACAAGGATAACAGAACTCTAATAATCTCTGTAAGCGCAACATCAAGCCCTCTCCAGTGATTTCTCCTTAGGATCTTCGAAGTGTTAGGATCTTTCGACGGCTACAAGGAAAACTTTATATATTTGTATAGGGAACTGTTGGCAGATGCACAGTACCTAAGTTCACTAAATTTCTGACACCGCCGGCGCCTGCTCCCAGAGATTTATATCTGTAAGTATTATGTGCATGTAAAGCAGCTGTTTAGACGATGCTAACAATACAATAAAATAAACAACAACACTAAAGGTGTTTTGACTAGCCAAACAAAATCCTTATTGCACACCTCAAACACTTATTATTCAGAGGTTAGAACAATCGAAAATTTTATTACACAATAATATTGTTATCGTCCATAACATGCGCAGTTTATAGCGTACTTAAGATGTATTTTACTACGGCAACCAAAAGAGGCGGAAATTCACATAGAAAATAGAGAGACCCTTATGAAATTCATCGATAAAAACAAGCAGGGAAGGGCTAAGTGCGGATGTAACCGAACTTTTTATACTCTTGCAATTTGCAGGAGTCAAATCCATAGCAATTCCTTAAGCTGTAAAACATCAACCAGGGGATCGGAATCTCATAAAATAACTCTTAAACTGGCCGACATACTTGGCAAAAGATTTTTTGGTAATTGGAAATCATTGTGTGTAGTATATGAAAGCTGGGGTAGTATCCACCCGATTTTATCCATTATCATGCCACATAACCAATTATGTGGAGCAAAGTCAGCTGGATGTTCGAAAATCTTGGTAATAGTTATATGGGAGCTAGATCAACTTTTCCCCCAATTGTATCTATTTCAGTGGCAAACATATACCGTTATAAGTAAAACACGGTCTGTAATTTTTGTTGCGATACCGCATCTATTGCCCGATGTAAGCAGTACAAAGTCGACCGGAAGTTCGCAAATCTTTATATGCTGGCTTAGGGAAGTAATGACTCGTTTCAAGCCAGTGCGGTGCCAATATATCTCAACTTATACTAAAGTTACAGCTTGCACGGACGGACAGACACCCGAATTTAAGCTCGTCTCATCAACTTGATCATTTCTATATATATAATCGTTTATCCATCTCGCTTAGGTTTAAGTGACTAGGTACCTTGCTGCAACATGTTGCAAGAGTATAAAAAAAGCGAATGATATTACAAAGAGTATGCTATGAAAAAGAAAAACACTTATTTAACTGAGTTCGATATTTTATTCATTTATCTGCACTTAACTCGGTCAGTGGGTGTTTTCATAGTAGCTGTTTTCATGGTGAAGTACAAGTAGACAGATTGTAGCATAGTTTTACATTGATTCTGTTTTTATTCTCTTGTTCATCTAACAGTTGCTTATATCACCTAAAATTAATCGAAATAGTTATGGAGTTTGAATTTCAAGTCGTCAGTGCGTCCGTCTGGCCGTGTAAGCTATAATTTGCGTAGATTTTGAAATATCATAATGAAATTTTCGTTTCTTGGAATGAAAAGAGAGATACTGTAGATTAGATTAATCGAACTAGTACGTCTAAAAAATGAAAGTGATCGAGAGCCCATAAAGTTGTATATCCAAAATAAGACTCGAAACTTTATTCTGGTACAGAAGTTGGAGTAATAATGGGTGGGGGTAGATTTAAGTATTTCCTAAAGGATATGTGACCCTGACCTCTAATATGTTGGATGCCAGTATAGCCACTTGCTTGGAGTAAGTTGCTCGAGCTAATGTGAAATCGAATGAAAACATGTTATAATTTCCTACTCTTCATATAACAGTTAGGTTTAAAGCTATGAAAACTAATATAACTCAGTAAATAAATGTATTAGAAGCTTAAAATTTCATCTCGCACATGATGCTATTAGGAGGTGGTGGCAAAATTTGATTAGCTAAGCACCGCCCACCTCTATATGCGGAACTATATGATCAATAACAACCAAATTCAGTATGTGACTTTGTTTCAAAACTCTTATGATACAGTTTGAAAATAACTATATGAGGTTTTTCACTTTACTGTGCTTAAAAAGCATAAGATTAACGTTATAATAGCGAAAACTTACTTGAAGTTCTGCCAATAATTATATTCGTTATTCCAGCTAAATTTTTGCGGAATATTTCTGTAAATGGAAACCGAAAAAGCCGAAAGTTAATACAATTATTCCTAATTTTCACCAAAGCCACATACCTCATATAGTTATTTCCGGCTTTTCGCCTGATTTTAATACGTTTATTTTCATCAAAATCGTTAATCTGATTAATTTTGTGGTTTTAAATTTGCCAAGCAATAATATTTATAAAATGGTTTATTTTTGTCAACGGAACATATAAAAACGTATTTAGGATTTTTTAGAAGTTTCGGCTCAATGTTTGTCTTATAACTTTTACCATTTATTTCAATTTTAGCGTCAATTATCCTCCCGTTGCAGCTAATGCAATAATGAATAATTTTCTCACTTTCTGTCTCTATCGAAGGTACTAATAGCTAAGCTTTTTAATAATATTCCGTTCGTATTTTATAAGCAGCTCAATTCATTAAATTTCCAGTGGTATTCAAATGCTTCCAAGCGAAAACTCAATTGAAATAATTGAAAATCAGAAGTTCAATGCTTTCTGCTTCACAATCACTTTGAATTTTCTCAGGCTGACACACACACTTTCCGTTTCCTGAAACATGTTGTCTTCTAATTTGCTTGGGTTTTATTTAATTTTCCGTTTTTAAGCCTCTTTATTTTTGTGTCGTGTTGCATACTTCCTCTTAAATCTGCTTCGTATGAATTGCTCTTTTTACCAACAGCCATTAAGAGTCTAATTTATCCTGATGTCTGTATGAGTGTATTTTGGAGTAGATACGTATGTACGCGATTTCTCATATTGTAAAAATTCTTATCAGTAATTTGATGGATACTTACCTATACTGGTTAACTATTGGCTAGTTACGCCAAGTTACCACAGATACAAAATTTTAAAATTTTTGTCGAGTATCATAATGACGAATTGACAAATCTAATTGAAACTTCTTGTACGTATGATTGTACTTCCTTTTCTTAATCAAAGTGCCTATGAGTTTCCACGCTAATTCTTTCAATGTATTGGAGTTGCAATAATCATGATTTTTTGTGGGTTGTGCCATTTATGCCCCAGTTTGGTCGTACAAAATAGCCTCAAGAGATTGATGGAAATTAATGTTCTTACGTTTAAAAGAAATATGCGAGGGAGGGAAGTTTACGCGGCACTTAAAATATTTTTATCTGCAATAGAATTATTGAACAAGCAATTTTTTTTTAGAGTAATTAGCGCGTTAAATATGATATTGCGGTAAAAGATACCCAAACATTTCATACTCCTCTGACATTTCAACACTTCCCTTAGCCCCTATATAGGTAACATAAAGGTTTTCGAACTTCCAGTTAGCATGTGAGTTACGTTAATGAAATTCAAAGATAATTTTTGCCCAAAAATAGTGTCTTTGTCTTAAATGTAAAAGAACGGTTTAAATTTGTTCAAACTATAGCACTTTCAGGAAATAATATGAGATCATGCTAAAAATAGTGAAAACTGGGCCAGCACGATTCCTATATAGCTAATATAATAATTTTAATCTTCCGTGTGTCTATCAATTTCGGTGGCTTCAATTTCTTGCGCAGAACAATGGATGATTGACAGTAATACGTATATACAGGAAATACTATATTCGGAATTTATTTTTAATAATATTTATCAAGAGGTTAATATTAATTTTTAATCATTTTACAGCAGAAATATATTTTACTAAGATTTGTGAATGACCTTAAACTTGTCGGAAAATGCGATTGATAGAAGCGATTCCTAATACTTTCGTAACTCCCCTGTTCCTTTGTTTTCCAGTGTATAAATTAAGCCTAAATATATACTTTTAGATAAAATTTGGTAAGACTACTGTGTTGAAGTGAGCCAGATTATGACCAAAATTATTCAAAGAGTACAAAAACTGTTCAATTCCCTAGGTACAGAATATATGAACGCCTATTCCTACCGCGAGCTTTCACATATATCGGACAATCTGTGAGATATATTAAAAACTTAGAGAGAATCCGTATATCATTATAGTAAAAGTCTGTAACAAAAATGGATATGGATGCATTCATATCAATATTCCTTCAGTCCCCATATTGGTAACTAATAAAAAAACAATTTATTTCCGGCTTACTTTATACCGCAAATATCAGTCAATATATGACTTATTTTATAATTATAAAATGGATAAAATCTTTCAAACATTCGGTTGTCTTGAACCGTTATATATTGGTGATGGTGTGTATGGTACCTTCTAGAAACTCATTGAGCCTGTTTGAGGACAAATTGTCAAGTATTTATCAACAACAAACTTCGTTCGATTACATGTCTTCTGTTGGTTCAGATTACGTTATTATAACTAAACAGGGAATATGTAGATATTTTGCATGCAAAAAATTTACAAATTGTAATGCTAATAAAGAATCAAATCATAGTGACCATTTGGCTTCCATAAATACATAAATGTAAAAATAAAAATAGTGAATATATATTTATCCAGAAGGAACAAAAGTGTTCTTTGGTTATTTAATTGTGAACACAATTCAAGCATTTCAGCAAAACTATTTTATTTCAATTAATTTCGTCTTAAAAAGGTCGGAACTCTATGCCATTGGGTCCTGCTATTCAGACAGTGGCAGGGCCAAGGGAGTATTATTATTCAAACTATCGCATAAGCTTTACTGGTACATTTAGTTTCAATTGAAGTTTATGTGAGGGTACACCCAATAGTTCAATTGAATTTAAAAACTTCACAGGATATGAAATACTTAGTTCCGTATCTATAATTGTATCCATTGAGAAATATTCCTTCATTTCTTTGAACCACGTTTAAAATGTCAGTGTTGATCCTATTAACAATTTCATTTCTTGGTGCTAATATTGCTCTTGCACACAACCACTGATCACTACACAAATTTTGTTGCAATTCCGGAAAAACATTAGCAATGAGCTCCACATCACTTTCTACTAAATTACAAAATTCTCTTGACAGTAATATTCAACATCTAAACAATCATCACCAATTTTCAACAACATTTCTGCGTAAACTTTTGCGGCACGGGCCCGCGATGAATTTTTGGATAGATCAGACTTCCGCTTCCGAGGCAATTTAAAAGAAAAGCAGAGTAAGAAGTAACATCAGTGAGAGATCTAAAATTGGTAAAATTTTTTTTTCTTTTTAAATATAAAGTACGCTATGTCACTTCTAATACCTTTGAGAGTATATGTACAAATTTTCATGATGAGCGCTTAAGGGGGTATTCTGGTCTAGGATTTTGAAAATATCGATTTTTTTTCATATTTTGAAAGTTTAGACTTTCAAATCTTTCAAAAATTCAACTTATTTTCGAAGATACAGCCGATTCACTAGAATTGTCTACTAAACCTTAAACGCGGTTTTCTCGAAACTACTTTTTTTTGAGGTTGTTGACATGATA
>NW_017534407.1:131614-132782 GCF_001853355.1 Bactrocera latifrons
GAAAATGGTCAACCTGATAACGACATCCTTACTAATGAAGAATCTTCTTGTTTGTTTTTTCTTGTTTTAGAACTCTAGAAGGATTGAAATCACGTCAACCAGGACGAACCGTTTTTTTTCGGGTTTTTGTTTCTTGGAATTTTTTTATTATTATTTAAATGTCAATAAAAAACATATAAAAAATGGATAGTAAAAATATTTTTAATTTTTTTTTATCTTAGTTTAAAAAATGTCTAAAATTCGTGCGTCTAGACCAGAATACCCCCTTAAGTAGTTTTTTGCGTGAAAGCGTCATCGACTAAAGCTCGCTCTGTGTAGACGTGAGACGTGGCTTATCTTTTGCGTATTTCGCACAGTACACATCGGTCTTACGTGCACGTGTTTGCTTAGTAAATCTCGGTTTTATTATTATACCGCATATCGTTTTCCTACAAGTGTTTTCTAAACAAGTGAATCGAGTGTGTAGATATAATAATCACGGCCCCCGGGCCACCCAACCTCGGGAATAACAGGTTTGCTTTGCTTGCCTCGGAATCCCATCCAAAGAGAAAGAAACCCTCAAACATGCCCCTTAATTTTCCCGACTTGCCTCAGTCTAGGAAAGAAAACCCTAAATTTATTATTGTTAGTGCTTCCGATTCAACGAAACCTATCTCTAATTATTCTTGTTTCGCCGTACATAAAGCATTAGAAGCTACTAGTAAAGAAATTATTTCGATTTCTGAATTACGTGCTGGCAATCTGCTACTGCTTGTGAAAAACAACCAAATTGCCCTAACAAGCAAGGCATTGCAGTTTTGATAAAAAAAATCGATACCCCATAGAAAAGTTCCCATTACTTCAAATATTGCCACAATTGCAATAGAAGTTTCACTATCTTTCAAATTTACTATCGTGGCCCTCTATATACCACCTCTACAAAGCTTCACATGCAGCGAACTTAGAAACATTTTGCGATCAGTTTCTACTTCATTCGTTATAGTTRGGGACTTTAACGCCTGGAGTCCCCTTTGGGACCGTACTGGTCTCCTGAGGTATCACAATTAAGAAATGTAAAGCGCTTTTATTGGTCGGAATATAAACGGACAAGATCAAACCAAAATTTAATTATGTATAAAAAGGCTAACGCGATGTTTCGTAGGAAAGCAAAACAATCTAAAAGGGACAG